>NC_081758.1:1442439-1684939 GCF_963082965.1 Carassius carassius | reverse complement strand
ACGCAACCCTTGTGATTGTTCTCTGTCCAACCTAATTAAGTGACTTTCAGCTGCTCCCATATATGATAAACAGCCATAATCAAGTGAAGACCTCATGAGAGACTGATAAATCCTCAACAATGCTCCTCTTGCAGCTCCCCAGTTCTGACCAGACAAACACCTCAACAAATTATTAACTTTTTTACACTTACTTTGAACATACTCTATATGCTGCTTCCAGGTAAGTTTCTCGTCAAATATAACTCCCAAAAACCTCACAACACTCACCTGTTCCAACTTTTGTTCATAAAGTTTTAATGTAATGTCTTTATGTCGTCTTGAAAAACAAATAACTTGAGTTTTAGTAACAGACATTCTGAAGCCCCACTTATTAGCCCATTCCTCCACCACCACAATTGCATCCTGCATCTTCTTTCCCAGGTACTTTAGATTACGTCCCCGCACCCAAAGGGCTCCATCATCTGCATATAAAGACTTGCCTATACTTCCGTCAATTCTATCAAAAATGTCATTTATCATTATGTTAAAAAGTACTGGACTGCAGACGCTCCCTTGCGGTGTACCGTTCTCTACAGCATATGTACTAGAATATGCCGTGCCAACTCTAACCTCAATTTCTCTTCCAAATAAAAAATCCAGTACCCAATTATAAAGCTTACCTCCAATACCAAGTTTCTCAAACTTCATCAACAATCCCTCCTTCCACAACATATCGTAAGCTTTCTCTATATCAAAGAGGACAGCAACCACTATTTCTTTGTTTGTCTGGGCTTTTCTCACTTCTGACTCCAAACATAAAATTGCATCCATCGTATTTCTTCCCTTACGAAAACCACTTTGAAAAGGACAGAACAAGTTTTTACTTTCCATATAATATGTCAGCCTATCTGTTACTATTCTCTCCATCGTTTTCCCTAACTGTGAGGTAAGCGCAATGGGCCTGTAATTAGAAGGGTCAGTTGCACTCTTACCAGGCTTCAGCACTGGCACTATAACTGCCTGTTTCCACCCACCAGGAATCCTTCCTGTTTCCCAAACCAGATTGAAAAGCTTCAGGACAACATTAAGAGATCTGTCAGTTAAATGTCCAAGCATAGAGTAGCAAATACCATCCTTGCCAGGTGTAGATTGTTTCACATTATAGACAGCCTTCTTCAATTCAAAAATTGAAAAAGGCATATCAAGATCCCGACTTGTGATTCTTTTCCGAACAATAACTCCTGGATTTTCAGCTAAAGCCTCCTCTCTACAGCACTTTACAGTATCTGACAATTTCTCAGAACTGTGTACTTTAACTAAAGTCTCCACCAACAACTCTGCTTTTTCTTTATTACTAACAGCAGTCTGCCCATTACAAAGCAAAACAGGCATAGAATGATTCCTTTTTACACCATTCATTTTCCTAACAACTCCCCATACATCTGACAACTTAGTTTCTCTCCCAATAGTATTACAATATTCCCTCCAGAAAGCCTTTTTTGCAGCTCTAACAGTCCTTCTAACAACAGCCTGTGCTCTCTTATACTGGACTAAAGCCTTAAGTGTATGATTCTTCCTTACCTGCTTAAATGCCTTACTTCTCTGTTTAATTGCAGCACTACACTGCTCATTCCACCATGGTACAGACTTTTTAACTCCTCTTCCACCAGTCTTTGGGATTGAAACCTCAGCCACCTGAAGAATATTAGACACAAATTCAGAGTTAAATAATTCCACATCCTTCAAACACCTTTCATCTAATTCACCACACTTCCTCTCAGCTAAAACTTGAAATAATTCCCAGTTGGCTTTATCTAACCTCCATCTCGGTACCCGCACTTCGTCTTCTTTAATTACATCAATTCCAACTGTTACAATTATAGGGAAGTGATCACTACCCATAGGTAATTCACTTAACACCTCCCATGATGTAATACCTGCCATTCCACTCGATATAAATGTTAAATCCAAATAACTCTCTGTGTTTCTACAACAATCATATCTTGTACCTCTACCATCATTAATGCAAACAAGCGAATTCAATTCAAGGAACTCCTCAATAATCACACCATTTGCATCTGTATTCAGGCTTCCCCATAATACATTATAAGAATTAAAATCACCGCACCACACTATCTTTCCTTGACTCTGCCCACTTACAGCACCTAGGTCCTCAATACTCAACCTCTTACTAGGATTATAAAAATTAACCACTGAAACTTGATCATTACCTATCCAGATTTTAACAACTACTGATTCATATTCCTGCCCCATATTTTCAACTTTATACCTCAGACCATCTTGAACAAATGTTGCTACTCCCCCACCTTGTCTATCCTTCCTATCATTTCTTATTGCTGTGTAACCTTGAATAATAAAATCTAACTGAGGTTTGAGCCATGTCTCCTGAATACATATTATATGGGGCCTATCTTCCAAATCAGAGATGTACTTCTTAAACTCTTGACCATTACTAATGAGACTTCTTGCATTCCACTGGAGGATAATTATCATGAGACAGACGGTACACCACTCCATGTTTGAGGTTGGGATGAAAATTGACTCTCATTTAATCTCTCTTCCACTAATTCCCAGCTAGTATTTTTAAAACCGAGGTACTTCTGCGCTGCTTTTACAATTATTTGAATTTTTTCCGTCTTCCTTTCAGCTTGAGCAGTACAATTAATAATCTCTACCATGAACAAAACAAAGTTATCTTTTCTCATGAGAAGAGTATCTTCTTTGATCTTACTGCATCCTTGACAAGCTGAACTACATGCCTCTACAGCCATTGTTTTGTTCACCTGTACAATTGGCTGAGCAGGTACTTTCCTAGCCGCTTCCGCAAATGAGACCCCAGTTTGGATTTTAACCTTCTGTACTTCTTCAGCTCTTTTGCTAACTGTACATCCCCTATAAGCTGAGCTATGCTCACCTCCACAGTTACAACATTTCAAGGCAGCTCCTTCCTCACACTTCCCATATTCATGATCCCCGGCACATCTCCCACACCTCTGCTTCCCCTTACATACTGCTGCGACATGTCCAAACTTTTGACATTTAAAACATCGAAGTGGTGGAGGGATAAACGGCCTAACACCATAACTCATGTAACCAACACAGACTTTATCTGGTAGAACCCTCTCTTCAAACTTCAACATGACTGAAAAACTATCACTCCTTTCCCCATTTCTGTTCATTTTTAGTCGTCTAACTTCTACAACCTTCCCTCCCGATACATTGGATTTAATTTCTTCGACTGGGACTTCAGGTGGAATGCCTGTAATGACCCCACGCAAATACTTTCCACTGTCAAGCAATTTTCCACTTACATTTTCACCCAAAACTTTACTCAAACTGAGTGCTCTCTCTTTGTGTTTGGCATCATTACAGATGATTAACAAAGACCCGTCCCGCAAGACTTTTGCACATTTCACTTTTCCAACCAGTGTGTTAATCTCTTTTGTAAGCTTAACCGGATTCAACTTACTAAACGACTCGCCCTCTTTAACCAATTTCACAACTACTTTAAACTCCGTTGCTACTTCTACTTCTCCTGCACTGTGTACCTCAGCTTTATCAGACTGAGACGATTCAGTTAACTTTCTAGTCTTTTTACGTTTTCGCCTAACTTTCTGAGTATGCCATATACCATCTTTTTCATTTTCCCCGCCACCGGCACCTACTTCCATTCCGATTTCACTTCCTGAAACATCACTTCCCTCTGCCATCTCTCCGACCATTCCCCCGGCTGCCGTTCTTTCACCAGCAAGCGACGACAACGGCTAATCGAGTCTAAATGGCGGCGTCTCCCATCTGTTTCAAAAACTCTTGCCAGTTTTGCTCAATGCTGGTTGGTACACTGCACCTCAGTGTGATGAGGTTCCTGCACAGTACAAAATGTTTTTAATACACGTCTACACACACCATAAAGCAGAATTCCAAAATTTTTGCTTACACTTCCAGGTTGGACAAGTTTCGAAACCAAGCATTGAAACCATGCAGAAAGAGGCAGATGAAATGGCCGTCAGGGCAGAGAGAAAGCATGACTTCACCTTACTGACAAAATCGAAAAAGTGAGGAGTTAGCAGCTCTAAAACAAAGCTTGGAAAACTTGCAAGAGAGTTTGAGCTAACTCAAACAGTAAAAAAAATACACAAGGTTACTGTGGAGCTTAATACAGTAAATATTTTGGACATATTTTTTTATAATGCCTTTTATTTCTTTGGAGACTGCAGTTGGGGGACGAGGGAAGGGGAAATGTAAAAATGTCAAAAGTTTTCTGTGATAGTGTAGGGGGATAGAATATTCAGTTTGTACAGTATAAAAACCATTATGTCTAAGGAGATTCTCTAGCAGGATAGTGAACCAGACGTGTGTGTGTGTGTGTGTGTATTTGGTGCATTTCTGATTTTATAGTTGGTTTATATCCATAAATGTTATGCTATTTTTAAGAGAGGAGAGAGGAATATATTACTTTAGGCTGTGATTATGTGATCCTTATATTTTATTCCCATCATCATGAAATTTGAAATGTCCTGGAAAATGATCTCTGAAAAAGAGTGGGAACCCTGATAAATTAAGGTCTTAAAATGTCTTAAATCAGAGGCAGAAATATTAAATTCATAAAGTCATTTAAGATTACATTTTGCATTCACTTAAAAAAAAATACTTTCAGTATCTTTGTCTTAAACGTTCTTAAATCAAAATACATTTACTTAAGATGCAAAATTAAGATGTCTTGTTTTCTGAGAAACTAAACAAAATTAACTGTCAGTGGGGTGAAAATGATTTTTCTGACTTGGCAAGTACTGATCTAATTATAAACTCATTTCATTTTGTTAACATTTTCAAACCCAAGACTTCATATCTTTGTGGTTTTGCTTAAATAAATGTGTCTTGATAAATTAATCTTTAGACATTTTAACTTCAAAACAAGAGAACAAAAGAGTAAGGTATTGTGAGCAGAGGTATCCAAGCTTTTGTTTTTGTAAAATTAATTTGAAAAGTAATAAAGATTTATAGGAGGTTGTATTTTCAGACTTTTAAGTGTTGCTAATATTACTCAACTAAACACTTTGCCTTAGAAAGTCTTACATGTACCTTCATCAAACCTGCAGAAACCCTTTGTATATGTAATGTGTGTGTGTTTTGTTTTTTAATGTAGGGTTGTATACCCACCATGGCCAGAGCAGTCGTTGTGAATGCAGCCCAACTTGCCTCATATTCCCAGTCCAAACAAGCACTGTTGGACTCTGGTATCCACCTTCTTCTATCTTCTCAGTCACAAACTTGTACTGTCTGCTCTCTAGGCATCTAGCTATACCACATATATGTTATGTACCATGTTACTTGCAGACGTTTCATTGAGTGTGTGTTGTTCTGAATGAGTGAGTTGTGAACTGAGGTCAAACTGAAAAGTTCTGTGTGTGTGTGTGTGTGTACAGGTTATTTCAGAGATGGTATCTTGTGTCACTTCTGTGCCAGTATGATCAGTGGACTGGTCACCACTGCTGCCTCCATGCCAGTGGACATCGTTAAGACCAGGTACACCAGTTTTAACTTTTGTGATTTATTACTAGACATAGGGTGGTGTGATGATATATCAATGTGATGATCCAACCCTCTACATTGCGACTAAATCCCTTGCATATGCAACTAAATCTTCACTCTGGCGACTAAATGATGTATAATATTAGCCAATGGCTAATAAATTATCAGATTTTACTCGCCAGTGTGTGAGTTTGAGGCTGAGTATAAGTTTAGCACAGATATATATTCATTCGCCGAACACTGATTGAGGGCTTGAGAGTTTCACTCTCCATCATGCGATCTGTGATATTTTTCAGTTCATCTCAATGGATACACAGCGCACCTGTGTTTGTGTATTTGGTGTACCTTAAACTCTAGTGTGAAGACACATGACTTCAAAGTGAGAGAGACAGAGAGCCAGCGAGCCTTACATATCATGCGGAGTTGACGCGTTACATGTAAACCATGGTCTTTGTTGTATTTTCAGGTCCTTTGGATTTTTTCTTTCTTTCAGTTTTTAAAAACAGATGGGTTTTCTGGTAGTGGGCAGAACTAATGCGCAAACGACAATCTCTTTGGCTGGTGCTCATGTATTATCGTCCCTGTTTTGATTTCAGCAAATCAGTTCCCGTGAATGGACACAATCTGATTAATATTCATGAATCCAGCAGCTCGTTCATCTTTAGTGCATGTTTTACTGTTGTTATGAGTAGAATTCGGATTATTATTATCTTCTCATCAGTATTATTAATCTTTTTTTCCACTTTTTTTTTTTTTTTACAGTAACACTGAATGACAAACAAAGCACCACCACCAGTCCTAAATTCAGTTAAAATGTCTGTGCATTCATACATGGTTATGAATTATAATTACTAAAGTTCTATCATTAAATAGTACTTGATTATCCAGATATCATATTGTAATGCTTGACTGACTGATGTTAAGTATGTACTTTCAAGTATTTAAAAAGCTGTGCCATTTTAAAAACATATACAGTATTATACAGTGTGTGTGTGTGTGTGTGTGTGTGTATATATAATATCTCTCTCTCTCTCTCTCAGTCTGGCGAGTAAACAAAAAAATTTACTAGCCAATGGCAATTCAATTCCCAAGGTGTCCGTAGAGGGTTGGGATCTATGTGATTTAGGCTGTGATGTAAATATTAGGGCTATTTCGTTAATCGAGTAATCGGTTGACTATTCTACTGATCGTCGAAAACAACGTCAGAATGGACCTTCTGCCATCAGTGGTTCAATAGTAACATTATGAAACCACGAGAATACTTTTTGTACATGAATAAAACAAAAATAACAACATTATTCAACAATTCCTTTCTCAACAGATTCTGTAGAAATTGTGTTGAATATTTAATGCTGACATATATCTCCTTCTTTCAAAAGAATCCAGAACATGAGAAAGATTGATGGGAAGCCGGAGTACAGGAATGGTTTGGTAAGTTTTCATCTCACTCATACTCAATCTCTCACCAAGGAAATACAGCAATAACTAAAGCGGGTTTTTATTCTTTGACCTTGAATGCATGTGAGACTCCCAAAACAATAATAGGAACCTTAAAATGACATAATAGATGGCACTTTAACTGATGTAAAATAAAATAAAAATTATATATATATATATATATATATATATATATATATATATATATATATATATATATATATATATATATATATATATATATATATATATATATATATATATATATATATATATATATATATATATATATATATATATATATGTATATCTCTCTCTCTCTCTCTGACCCTGTCTGTAGGATGTGTTGGTGAAGGTCATCAGGAAGGAAGGATTCTTCAGTCTGTGGAAGGGTTTTACTCCGTATTATGCTCGTCTTGGGCCACACACCGTTCTCACCTTCATCTTCCTGGAGCAGATGAACAGATTCTACAAGATCTATTTCCTTGACTCCTAGATTCCCCCTTGAGCTCTTCACTGGTGGACGCTGCGGGCCATGTTTCCACATGTTTCTCTCCCACATTTCTGTTTTTGATGGTTGGTAACTGAACCAGTGTCCCAGCTGGGTTAGTAACTATCTCTTATGTTACACTGACTGATTCGCTAAACTGTAAAGTGCATTGAAAGGAGGGATCATCACATTTGGTGATGTTTGCTAACGGTGAGCAGAGCACAATTAATTTGGAAAGTGTGTTGTAATAAATATAATGTGGTGTGATAATGCCAATACCACACCTGACAGCGTGTTGTGATGTATTAAATGATGTAACGAGGTATTTGAGAATACATTTCGTGGTCTGAGGAGCTAGACACAACTGGATATTTCTTTCCTAGTGTGTGAGGTGTATTGTATTCCTTTTCATTGAAGAGCAGTATCCAACAGAGCCCAGCTTTTTATACAAAACGAAATGCCGCGGTTGTGGCTTTCATCAAGTAAAGAAGCTATTTAAAAAAAAAAAAAACTGTCATTGTGGTGTTTCTCATTTGCTTGCTCTGCAGGAATGACGAACAAACACAACTTCTGCAATCTGACTAAAACCAGTCCATTAAATGAAACCTGAGGTAACCTGAAGACATGAGCATTCAGCTGTTAAAGCTGTAGTGCTGGCTTTGACTCATACAACATTTCTGTATGCACCAGAAGTAGCAAAGTGATAATTGGTCAAATATTACCAATATATAAAACAATCCTGAAAATATGAGAATAAATGACAATTCTAGAAAAAGTATGAATCACAAATTATCAATACACATAATACCCATCACATACAACGCAGCTCTGTGAGAGTTTAGTTGTATTATGGTCGATTACTAATTTACGAAACTGAGCTGGTGTCACGGCTGTAAAGGTCATATAACTAATGCTTTATATTCGAACGGCGGATTAAACCAGTGACGTCACTGCGTTTGGACCACATTACCCATAATGCCAAGCGAGCTTCCGGCGAAAAATTAGACAGTCCAAAGATGGCGGACCTCCTGGGCTCGATCCTGAGCTCGATGGAAAAGCCTCCGACGGCTCACAACCAAGAAAGCCGACGGAAAGCTAAAGGTAGAAAAGATTTTAACCCTACGAATGCGCTTGCTCACAGTGTAGAAGACGAACCCGAGCTTGTTTGTAGGTTTCCGAGAGAAACCTGAGAAATATCCGAGTGCCCTCTGCGACACTAACTGTGATCAAACAACCAATCAGCGCCCGAGAAACGATCGCCGTGCGTGCACGCGTAACCACTACGCACGTCTGCCGTTGAAAACACGGGCTACAGCAAAAACCGAAAGCTAAAAATAAATTAACATTTTCTTACGATAAGATTGTGTTTTGTTAACGTCTACACCTGCTCCTCTAACAATAATGCAAAAATAGTAATTATTGTACATTGTGAGAAAAATTGATGATTAAAATTGATGATTTTTTTTTTGTTGTATCCCTTCTAGCAAGTTGGTTTGTTTATACATTAGATTTATTAAATTGCCTCACAAATAGTCCATAAAATGCGTTGTGTTAAAATACACAATGAGGAAGATCCCAGACATAAACAATGACAGTATTTAATATATTTCTCACGGACAGTTCACACATACATGTGGTGCATAATGAATGTGATTTGATAAAATATTTTGATTAATCAACGTGCAGAACAAGCAGCCAGACTGAAGAAGATGGAGGAGGACGAGAAGAGGAAGAAGGCAGAGTTTAGAAAGAAGGTATAGCATGCTCTCTCACATCTGTGTCTCATGAGCTGGATCCTGTGATCCACTGAGTGTGTATGTGTTTCTCATCAGATGGAGAAGGAGGTGTCTGACTTCATTCAGGACAGCACCCTGCAGAAGAAGACCTACGAGCCCATGAGCAAGATCAAGAGAAGTATACTGTGAGCTCAGCACGCTGTTATCCTCGTACTTTACATTCACTTTCACTTTTAGAATCTGTGTGGTTAAGTCTGATTTCCTGTTTTTTTATTTTTATTTTTTTAAGTTGTAATTATTTTAGTACTTTTATAGTCATTTTTATTATAGTTGTAACTATAGTCTTTAGTATAATCAAGTTCAACTAAATTAAGTGAGAAATGTTGCCTTTGCAACTAGCTTAAAGAAACTTTATTTTATTAGTTTGTTTTATTTTTATTGCAAGTAATGTAAAGGTTTTTAATGGTTTTAGTTCTAGTTAACTGTATTGTTGCGTGATTCAAGTTGATCTTTATCCAGTTTAGTTTTTTATATATACTTAAATATATATATATTTATATATATTTATATATATATATTTGAAATGTTGCCTTGGTAACAAATCGAATAAAATCAGTTTAAGCTGAAGGACAAAAAAAAGGTTTACTAAAACTGAAATAAAAATGAATTAAGGTTAAATAGAAACAAAATTTAAAAAATGACAAAGTAGCATAAAATTGTTCAAATGTAAAATATAAAAACAAAGCTATTCAAACAATTAATGAACACTGTAAAATAATCCTGAAACAGCAGTATGCCCCAGGGATCTGTTTCGTGCCGTGGAAATGTCTGCACAGTAACAGACTCGTGGATGTATTCTGAGGAGTCTGTGCTGTGAACCTGACACATGTTCACCCGTGTCTCTCAGGCATGATGTGGCCGAGGTGGCTGGCCTCACGTCCTTTTCCTTCGGTGAAGATGAAGAGAGCAGATACGTCATGCTGTTTAAACGGGTAAGTGTATATATATATAAAAACAGACATGTTGCCTTTGCAACTAAATATGTTTAAACTGAAGTACAGAAAATACTGTTTAGCAAAACTGAAATTAAAATGATTTAAAGCTACATAGAAACAAAATAAAAAAATGGCAAAATCAAATAAAATTGCTAAAATTAAAATGAAAAAACAAAGCATATTCAGACAAATAATAAACCCTTTAATAGTATAGAAATAATACTAAAATAGCTATAATTTTAGGTACTACGTGAAGCATAAATCAGCAGTGTCAGCATTAATATTTTAATGAACTGGTGTTAATTATGTAGAGTTCATCAGATATGAAACAGCTTCAGTTGTAAAGCAGCTCAGTTCAGTTCATCTTTTGGTCTTAAACTCTATATTCATTTCTGAATGAATCAGTCGTTTGAATGAATTGAATGAATAAATTCATTGAGCCATTTACCGCCACCTACTGGCTGTTTTAGTTTAATAATAATCAATAATATTTCCATATTAATAATACAACATTAAAGGGTTGGTTCATCCAAAAATGAAGTTTCTGTCATCATTTATGGTAATGAAGGAGTTTGCACCATCGGATGAAGAACTGGAGGCTTATCGGAAAGGTGAGGAGTGGGACCCGCAGAAGGCTGAGGAGCGACGACGGAGGAAGGTGAATACTGTTCACAATCCTGCAGAGTCTGTCTGAATGTTGGTCTTTTGATTGTCTGCGTGTTGAAGTGTGTGTGATTGATTCACTGCTTGTTCTTCAGGAACAGGCTGCTCTGGAGACCGAAGAGGCCAGTCGCTCTCAGAAGAGGCCTGCGTCGCCCAGCTCAAACTACAGAGACAAATACAGCCATCTGATTGGAACATCTGCTGCTAAAGACGCCGCCCACACGCTTCAGGCCAACCAATCATACGGCTGTGGTGAGTACAGTTACAGAAATTGGACTCTTAGTAAAAAGTCAAACCGAGAAAAAAATTAAATCAAATCCTAAAAAAAAAACTAGTTTTTTGCAACAGGATTGTGAAACTGTTTATATTTCAGATTTAGTATGTTCAGTAAAGCTAAATATAAATGTATAAATAAAAGCCAAAGGAAAAACAAGATTACTAAAAATGTAATTAAATTGAAAACTGGACTGAAAAAATAAAAGTATAGTAAAATCAAAATATAGTAAAATAACCACAGTTTAAGTGTAATAATAATAATAATAATAATAATAAAAAATCATGACGATTTCTTCCTCTAATATGCTGTAGGTCATTACCAAAATGTGATTAATGTAATTTAATTGATTTGCTGTTACAGGAAATATTTTTAGACCGCCGTTTAGCACATCCAATCACATTTTTGAGCCAGAATTATCAGAGAAAAGTTTATTCAAGAGAACGAACATCTAGCGATGAATCATACAGCCCTAACATGAGCGAGAGATCGACACAAAACATTTAGTAAATTAATAATTATAAAGCAGTGTTGATTCTGTATCTTCCAGATATGAATTCTGTGTAACGTTGAAGATGTCAAATTCCTGGTTATATCATTATTCTTTATTTAGTCAATAATAATCAGATTTGTGTCAGAAAAGTACACAAGCATTAGGTTAACCGAAGTTATGTGATGTGCACAAGGCTCAAAACATTTGTGCTTCTCTTAACCGATCTTAATAGCAGCTGTTAATGCCATACCCAATAAAATATCTCCTGTAGACTTGCTTTTGTGACAGTCCAGTATCCAGATTAACTGTTGTCTGGTTGTTACAGTCCCTGTGGCCAATAAGAGAGACACGCGCTCCATTGAGGAAGCCATGAACGAGATCCGAGCCAAGAAAAGGCAGAAGAAAGGCGAGGAGGACGGCGCTGGCAGCAGTGTGTGATCAGAGTTTATACAGAGGAGCGATGGAGCAGGATTCGAGTCCTACAGCAAGCTTTCAGATGAACGGCAGGGTTCGTGAAGTGTCATGCACATAAAGGCAGTGCAGAACTGCTTCCATATTACTGTCCCAAATCATCTGTTTTTAGGATAAACCCAAACATGTGGTGTGTAATGTTGCAAGTCCCCTGTGTTTTGTCATGATGCTCTTTTTAAAGTTAGGAATGGTTTTAAGATGGTTTGCGTGTGCATTTCTGGAGAGAGTCCTATTTATTGTCTGGACATAACTGTGCTGTGTTTGTCTGACTCAAGGCCATTTCATGTTCATTTTAAGTCATGAAACAGAAACAGTATGTGCTTGAACTAGGAGCTGTTTCTTGTTACTGTTTACTTGCTTTGTTTTAAAATAAATTTGGTTGAGGACTGTTTTTAAGTGATCTTGTTCTTTTATGTACAGTAGAGCTGTTGTATTGTGTGAGTCTTGCCTACATCTGACATCCATTTAGATTTGTGTTTAAACTATTGTGTCTGTTTATATGGACTAGATAAATCAAACTTGATGTTAGATGGTTTAGTCTGTTATAATGACACAAAAAATATATATTATTTTAAAATAAAGATTCAGAATCAGTTCTGCTGAGAACAAACCATATTCACAGTCTCTGTAGTGATTGATGCAGTTATTTACCCTTATTGTGTTTTTGGAAGACAAATTGGGCAAATACAATTTTATTTTTGTCTTAAGTCTTTTTCTTAATATTTCTATCACCTTATTTTACATATAATTTTTTTTGAACTCTTACTCATTTGACATTTATTGTGATTTTTCTATTTTCGTTTATTTGACTAAATATTGCATTAGTAACTTCAAATTCAGTATTTATTAAAAAAAAAAATTTAGTATTTACATAACATTTACATTTAGTCATTACACAGGCACAAAAATGTTACCTAAAAGAACGGGACGCTACTGTTGGAGGCACTTATTTAAAAAATAAATAATAAAAATAGTCAAAAAAATAAAAAAAGAAGAGAATGCTAATGATAGAGGCTCTTTTTATAATAATAATAATAAAAAAGTATGCATTTAGCAGACGCTCTTATTCAAAGCGACTTGCATTGTATTCAGTCTAACAGTTTTTACCTAACAAATAAATAATGTAATTATATTATTTATATTATTTTTTTTTATAATAAATAAAAATAATAGAAGATAGAATAGAATTAGAATAGAGTGCAAGTGTTAGAGGGTCAAATTATTATTATAAATTTAACCTTTAACCCGGTTTTATAATTGTATTTTTTGTCTATAAAACACGCTTCCGGCTTTGCTACCGTTCGGACATTCTAGCTTACTGCTCTGCGCTTTGCTTCTTATTTCTGTACTTTTCTCTGATTTTTCTAAGATTTCTACATCGGCAGATCAGCACAGAGCACAAAAAACAGATTTTTTGGCACAAACGCTAAAACTAAAAACTCTTTGGGACTGGAATAATACTACAAAAAGAAAACTTTGCCTCCCACTGCCAGCAGCTTACATTCCAGAGAGGGGAAAACAACTGCCTACATTCAAACAGAAGAGAGAGAAAATGCCTCCTGTTGGATCTACTTGTTGCATGAACTGCTGCAAACTTCTACAAAGGATTGTGACTCTTGAAACAAAGTTACTTGCTGGACTTCCAAAACAGACGTAACACTCAGCAGATTTGAAGCATTAATGAATGTGGGTGAGGAATCCCCAAATGTATTTAAACATGGATCTGATCAGCCAGCAGCTAACATCGCTACTAACAGGCGCTCAAGGACGAGCAGACAGCGGCTTTCAGCTCAGAGCGCAGCCGAGCCCAGGACTCTGATAGTGGGGGACTGTTATCAGAAACATCCGTAGCAGGACTACAACAACATGCTGCCTTCCTCAAGCAACGGTCTCTGATGTGAACAAGGAACTTCAGAACATTCTGATGAAGCACAAGACTGCAAATCGAATCATCATCCATGTGGGGAAGAATGATATTCGGAAAGAGCAGTCAGAACTCCTTAAGAAGGACTTCAGTGAACTCTTTGAAACACTTCTAAGACTCAAAGTTCAGTCGTGATCAGTGGATCACTCCCAGCAAGGGGAACATATATGTTTTCACGGTTGCTTGGGCTGAACACATGGCTACATAGATCTTGTAATATAAAAGGAGTGAATTTCATCGACAACTTCAATCTTTTCTGGGGCCATAGACAGTTGTTTAAACCGGATGGCCTCCACCCAAACAAACTTGGTGCTAGAGTGTTTAAGGACAATATCTACTTTTCCCTCCGTCATCCTTCAGCAGAGTGTGTCAATCCATTCAGCACACACACACCGGGTCCGAGCCATTATGTGGTTGACATATCCCAAAAGGACACTGATAACACCACGCAGCCAAAACAAGCACTGCTCATGGACACTATCCCAGCTGAGCCATGCCCACAGAGCTCCTCAAGGACTGACTGTGATGTATCAAAACAGCTACAAGATTCAGCACCCAGGGATGACTTTCTGGAAAACAGCCAGGGAAGCCAGGACAACATATCACAGCCACCGGAAACACCAGAGACAGCCCATCTTACCAGACACATTATCCCTTTATCGAAACATGGCTTGATGAAAGCTGCAACAGTCCTCAATGAAGCAGCCCCTCCTAACTTCACTTACATGAGTGTCTGCAGGACTGTTAGGAGAGGTGGAGGTGTAGCTGCTCTATTTAAAGATGTCTATCAATGCAAGCAGGTGTCATTTGGTCAGTACTTGTCTTTTGAATATCTAGGGATTGTGCTGAAAGGTGCTCCACACATTCTGTTTATTATTATTTACAGGCCTCCAAAATATTCTCCAGCTTTTGTTGAAGAGGTCACAGAAATGTTATCAATGATTTCCTCAGAGTTTGACTGTTTTGCTATTGCAGGGGATTTTAATATTCACATAGATAATGCAGAAAACAAAACTACAAAAGAAATGATAACGGTTCTAAACACTTTTGACTTGACTCAGCATGTGCATGGACCCACACACAAAGGTGGACACACTCTAGACTTAATCATCAGTAGGGGTCTAAACATTTCATCCATTGTTATTAAGGACATAGCACTATCTGATCACTTCTGTATTTTCTTTGATATATTGATGTCTGCTACAACTGAATCTAGATCGGTCTCTGTCAGAAGGAGATGCATTAACGAGAACACAAGTGTACTATTTATGGAGGCTATATCTTTAACACCAAGCATTTCTGCAGATTCTGTTGATACTCTCCTTGATTCCTTCAACTCAAAAGTTAAGAATGTTATTGATGATATTGCTCCAATAATAATCAGAAAGAAAACAAACAGACAGAAATCAGTTTGGAGAAGATCAACAGCAATTCAGACTATGAAAAGACAATGCAGAAAAGACGAAACTTGAAATTCACTATAGCATCTATAAAGACAGCCTTCATGCTTTTAATGTGAAACTAGCCACAGCTAGACAGAATTTCTTCTCAAACCTTATAAACAGTAACTTAAATAACACTCGTACTCTTTTTGCCACTGTTGAGAGACTGTAAAACCCCCCAAGTCAGATTCCCAGTGAAATGCTCTCAGACAGCAAATACAATGAGTTTGCTTCCTTCTTTTCTGAGAAGATCATCAAAATCAGGAAGGCGATTAGCACATCCTCAAGTAATGCAGAGGTCAGACAGATTATGCCACAATATCAAAAAGATACTATGTCTATTTTTGAAACAATTGATAGCAACATTCTGGAAGACATAGTGCAGCACCTAAAATCATCAACCTGCTATCTTGACACACTTCCCACATCTTTTTTCAAAAGTGTGCTTAACTGCTTAGAAGCAGATCTTTTAGAAGTGGTGAGCGCCTCACTTCTTTCTGGGACATTTCCAAACTCCTTAAAAACTGCAGTTGTTAAGCCCCTCCTGAAAAAGAGCAATCTTGATAACACCATTTTGAGCAATTTTAGACCAATATCTAATCTTCCTTTTATAGGCAAAATTATAGAAAGGGTAGTTTTTAATCAGCTGAACAAATACTTAAACTCAAATGGATACCTGGACAATTTTCAATCTGGTTTTCGACCGCATCACAGCACAGAGATATGGAATGCCAAAGCTGACAATTTTAAAAATAAATAAATACATAAATAAATATAAAAATAAATGAAAATAAGAACAAATAAATACATAAATATATAAATAAATATACATAGAAAACCAAAAAAATGAAAATAAATAATTATTTATACATTTATTTCCATATTTATGTATATATTTATTTTTTTCCATATTTATTTATTTATTATTTTATTCATTTATACATTTATTCATTTCTACATTTATTTATTTATACATTTATTTATTTTCACATGTATTTATTTATACATTTATTTATTCATTTATTTCTTCCTACATTTCTTCCTGCGTAGGGTAATGAGGAGGGCGTGGTTTACCTCAGACATAGCAATCGAGCTCAGAGTAAGCGAAGGCGAAGGGTTGAGGCCACAGTGACGCCTATTGTGTGGCGAAATACAATTAGTATAGCTCACTGACGTTGATACGGTCTGTGACTGCGAGGTATATGGTCAAAATCCTAAATCTTACTGTGTGACATGGATAGGCTACTCTTTATTCCGGACATGGCCGTAGAACATCGTTTGGTCTGGATTTGTAAAATGTCCTGGGCTAACAAACATGAAACAGGGACTCTGCAGTGCTTAATTTGTAAATTGCGAGGTCCCGGAACAAAGCAGGGCAACGGATGCCGGATGCATGTGATTACAGGAGGGAGAGGTGACGGAGCACTCGCGCAATCACATTGGTCAGCAGTTTAAGTGATTGACTGCATGCATCAGTTGCTTTTAGGGTCTGTATGTTCATGAATAACATGGAAATGCCATGCAATTTTAAAACAACAATTTCCAGGCCTAAAAACGTTTTGAAAAAGTTGTGGAATTTTATTTTACAAATCTCTGTATACTAGAGTCCTAAATTTCGGTGGGGGACTGTGTAGCTATGCCACATGGTTTTAATAATTCTCGCAGCTTTCAAGTTTATAATGAGAAAAATTCCTGCATTTATTCAACATAGCTTGTAGGTTTGAATAATAAAAATTAATCCACGCAAAATTTAAGATTAAATAATTCATTCGAAACCAGTCTTCGAATCCATGAACTCTCTCGCGCGCTTCTCATCAGCGCATCTCGTCTGCACAGTGACCTGCAGCACGCGCCGACACAAGACTTCACTCGCATCTCGGGACAGCTGACAGAACAGTCACATGACTAATCGGGTCATTGTTGCATTGTCACAAAAATGTATAATTTGCACACATTTTTCAGTATTTTAAGCCATGGTACTCGCGCGCTCCGAAGGCTGTATTATGTGACCTCACAGTCACATCCAAAGTTCACGCGTATAAAGCCGCCTCGCGAGTAGCCTATTATATGAGTTATTTTTCGTAGTTTGTTGAGCTTAAGCAATCAAATACACACAATATGATGTCTGTTGTGGGTGTTGACAAACAAAACAATTTCATGGAACACTCTACTTAAACACATGGGGAAAAAAATTAAGAAAAGGGGAAAAAAATCAATAATTAAACAACACTGAGTCGTCAGTGTTGGTATTGTATCGGACACTTGCACTTAACATGAGGCTATATGAAAATGATGCGCTGATGAGAAGCGCGCGAGAGAGTTCATGGATTCGAAGACTGGTTTCGAATGAATTATTTAATCTTACATTTTGCATGGATTAATTTTATTATTCAAACCTACAAGCTATGTTGAATAAATGCAGGAATTTTTCTCATTATAAACTTGAAAGCTGCGAGAATTATTAAAACCATGTGGCATAGCTACACAGTCCCCCACCGAAATTTAGGACTCTAGTATACAGAGATTTGTAAAATAAAATTCCACAACTTTTTCAAAACGTTTTTAGGCCTGGAAATTGTTGTTTTAAAATTGCATGGCATTTCCATGTTATTCATGAACATACAGACCCTAAAAGCAACTGATGCATGCAGTCAATCACTTAAACTGCTGACCAATGTGATTGCGCGAGTGCTCCGTCACCTCTCCCTCCTGTAATCACATGCATCCGGCATCCGTTGCCCTGCTTTGTTCCGGGACCTCGCAATTTACAAATTAAGCACTGCAGAGTCCCTGTTTCATGTTTGTTAGCCCAGGACATTTTACAAATCCAGACCAAACGATGTTCTACGGCCATGTCCGGAATAAAGAGTAGCCTATCCATGTCACACAGTAAGATTTAGGATTTTGACCATATACCTCGCAGTCACAGACCGTATCAACGTCAGTGAGCTATACTAATTGTATTTCGCCACACAATAGGCGTCACTGTGGCCTCAACCCTTCGCCTTCGCTTACTCTGAGCTCGATTGCTATGTCTGAGGTAAACCACGCCCTCCTCATTACCCTACGCAGGAAGAAATGTAGGAAGAAATAAATGAATAAATAAATAAATGTATAAATAAATAAATGTATAAATAAATACATGTAAAAATAAATAAATGTATAAATAAATAAATGTAGAAATGAATAAATCTATAAATAAATAAAAGAATAAATAAATAAATATGGAAAAAAATAAATATATACATAAATATGGAAATAAATGTATAAATAATTATTTATTTTCGTTTTTTTGCTTTTCTATGTATATTTATTTATATATTTATGTATTTATTTATTCTTATTTTCATTTATTTTTATATTTATTTAAGTATTTATTTATTTTTAAAATTGTCAGCTTTGGCATTCCATACAGAGACAGCACTCATTAAGATAATAAATGATATTCGCTTAAATTGTGACTCTGGCAAAATATCGGTGCTGGTATTGCTAGATCTCAGTGCTGCGTTTGACACTGTCGATCATAACATACTACTAGAGAGACTGGAAAACTGGGTCGGCTTTCTGGGATGGTACTCAAATGGTTCAGGTCATACTTAGAAGGGAGAGGCTATTATGTGAGTCTAGGAGAGCATAAGTCTGAGTGGACGTCCATGACATGCGGAGTCCCACAAGGGTCAATTCTTGCACCGCTCTTGTTTAGTCTGTATATGCTTCCACTAAGTCAAATAATGAGAAAGAACCAAATTGCCTATCACAGCTATGCTGATGATACCCAGATTTACCTAGCCTTATCTCCAAATGACTACAGCCCAATTGACTCTCTCTGCCAATGCATTGATGAAATTAATAGTTGGATGTGCCAGAACTTTCTTCAATTAAACAAGGAAAAAACTGAAGTCATTGCATTTGGAAACAAAGATGAAGTGTTCAAGGTGAATGCATACCTTGACTCTAGGGGTCAAACAACTAAAAATCAAGTGAGGAATCTTGGTGTGATTCTGGAGACAGACCTTAGTTTCAGTTAGTGATGGGAAGTTCGGATCATTTTACCGACTCAGACTTTTGAGTCTCGTTCAGCAAAATGAACGAATCTTTTTTCAAGTCATTTAGTTCATTTCGTTCATTTTAGCAAAATGTAATGAAAATGTTATGTGTTACTTGCCCAACACATATAGTACTTACGCAAATGTTGATCACACTAAAAACAATACAAAACTAAAATGCTATAAGATACAGAAAAAAAATTCCTTCTTTACCTGGGTCTTCAGTCTGTGATTAGCTCACCTCACCTCTTATCTGACAAGAAGTCCTCGGGTTTAAGTCATTCCTTAATCACGTGACGACCCATACGCAAAACTAACGCAGTCTTGAGTCGGAAAGAGAATTGATTAGTTCGTCTCATGAGTCTTTCGGGTCTCGGGTCGAGTTTGACTCGTTCCTTAATCACGTGACAGACCCATACGCTATTTCTGACATTTTCTGTCACTGTGTTTTTGTTACTGTTTGTTGAGGATCTGTGGTTTGTTATTATTTTATAAATAAATAAAACCCTGTTATAAATAAAATATTGATTAATTTGTCTTTTTGACTGTCTATCGGTAAATAAACACTAGGCTATATAATAATATAATAATTCAAGCTTACAATAAAAAGTATTTATACTAGTTTGTTCATTTTTACTCCAATTTTGAGTTTGCTGGTATAATAATTGCTTTTCCTAGGCAGACTTGACATATTGGTGTAATATATGTATAAGAAGATTGCTCAAAAAAGGACATAATGACATATACATTAAAAGCAAATAAAATTTTGAATTTGAATTATTAATGTTAGTTTAAAACATTAAGGTTATGATAACTTCAGCTTTAACAGTTTTAACCCAGCTCAGAGTGAGGAGGATACTTCAGATCCTGGTGCTACTGCCAGTGCAGGGGCCATGTTTTGGGAAGACTTTGACGAGAGGGTAGCAAGCTTGAGGCCTTCTGCTCCCTCTTCTAAGACCTCAGATGCTATAAAGGTGCAGGCCTACCTTGCAGAGCCACTCTTACCCCGCACATCAGACCCTCTGGCCTGGTGGAGGAGATGTTCACCAGTATACAAAAGCCTTTCTGAAGTCACAAAGACAAGACTTTGCATTGTGGCCACACCTGTGCCATCTGAAATATTTTTTTCTAAAACTGGGCAGATTATCTCAGATAGAAGAAACAGACTCAGCCCATCCAAGGTCAGGGAGCTTGTTTTTTTTAATGCAAACATGCCTTAAAGCAAGTCCTAAAAATATAGCCACAGTGTGTTATTTATTTTAAAGCTTATTTATTTTTATTTATTTAGAAAAAGACTAGCTTGTTGTGCAATATTTTTGTTGTTGTTGTGATTTTAAAGGTAATTTGTTATTGTTATAAGGCTCCGTAGCTTTAGTATCTCTTCATTTTCATTTATTTTTATTTAAATGGTTTAAAATTATTTGGGGAATAGTTATCCTCTTTGATATAAAGTTTTTATTTTGGCACAAAAGTGTTATTTATTTTAAAATGTATTCATTTTAAATTATTATATAAAAAAAGCAAAGCTTGTTGTGCAATATTTAGTTTTTCTTTTTTTTTTTCTTTTTTCATATTGTACTTTTAAAGTTCATTTGTTAAGGTTATTAGACCCTGTGGCTTTATTATCTTTTAATTTTATCTTTATTATACTTTTTTATTATTTTGATTTATTTTGGAATAGTTGTCCTCTTTGTTACAAAGCTTTAATGGCACAAAAATAAACAATAAACAACAATTCAAAAGTATGTACACAGTGTTTTTTAATGTTTATAAAGTGTCATATGTTACAAAAGTATGGTTTATACAGACAATCTGATTTAATAATTACTCTAGCCAATGTTGTCACATCACGGGACAAAAGAACGAACAACCCGAAGAACCGAAAGATGAACTAATCAATTCTCTTTCCGGCTCAATACTGCATTCTTTTACTGTCTATGGTTTTAGCGTATGGGGCTGTCACGTGATTAAGGAATGACTCGACCCGACCCGAAGACTCATGAGATGAACTAATCAATTCTCTTTCCGGCTCATATTGCATTGGTTTTAGCGTATGTGGCTGTCACGTGATTAAGGAACGAGTCAAAAACCCGAAAGACCCGAACTATGAACTAATCAATTCTCTCTCCGACTCAATACTGCATTGACTGACAGGTGAATCACTACTACTAGAACAGAACCTATAGAATAATGCGCATGCGCGACTGAACGAATCACTCCCCGAGACGACTCGTTCTTCCCGAGTCACATTAAAGATTCGTTCAAAATGAACGAATCGTTCAAGAACGACACATCACTTGTTTCAGAAGTCATGTCAAAGCAGTAACTAAATCAGCATACTATCATTTAAAAAACATTGCAAGAATTAGATGTTTTGTTTCCAGCCAAGACTTTGAGAAACTTGTTCATGCCTTCATCACCAGCAGGGTGGACTATTGTAATGGGCTCCTCACCGGCCTTCCCAAAAAGACCATTAGACAGCTGCAGCTCATCCAGAACACTGCTGCCAGGATTCTGACTAGAACCAGAAAATCTGAGCATATCACACCAGTCCTCAGGTCCTTACACTGGCTTCCAGTTACATTTAGGATTGATTTTAAAGTACTTTTACTTGTATATAAGTCACTAAATGACCTAGGACCGAAATATATTTCAGATATGCTCACTGAATATAAGCCTAACAGAGCACTCAGATCATTAGGATCGAGTCAGTTAGAAATACCAAGGGTTCACACAAAACAAGGAGAGTCCTCCTTTAGTTACTATGCCGCCCGCAGTTGGAATCAGCTTCCAGAAGAGATCAGATGTGCTAAAACACTAGTCACATTTAAATCTAGACTTAAAACTCATCTGTTTAGCTGTGCATTTATTGAATGAGCACTGTGCAATGTCCGAACTGATTGCACTATATTTTCACTGTTTTTTTTATTTTATTTTATGTAAAATCATTTTCTAACTGTTTTAAATTCATTTTAAATAAGTAAATTTTTAAATAATTTTAAAAGTTTTAAAATTGCTTGTTTTATTCTTATTATTTTTCTTCATTATTATTTTACTTTCTTTTATGTAAAGCACTTTGAATTATCATTGTGTACGAAATGTGCTATATAAATAAACTTGCCTTGCCTATATTATTGTGTTTATTATTATTATTATTATAACCTGCGGGAGTCTCGCTCATCTGTCTCGCGATAACTGCAGCTGCGCACTTCCCGAGTTCCCGTTGGCCTCGCGGGATTGTAAACAAACGTGTGAACGTAGTTCCACCAAGGGCTGGATCGGACAAGCTCCTCGAGAAACCGATTCGGATCAATGAGCTGTAAGCTTCAAGAGAGCGTTTTCGGGAGAAAAGGCACCGTGTTTCACCGATTTGAACGGAATCACAGCGAAGTCTCGAGTGAGTGAGAGATCAACTGGATCGAGTGATTAGCCGCTACCGCTAGCAGACAGTGTAAACAACAGTCCTCTTTGAAACTACACTTCAAATACGGTACTGTGTGTGTGTGTGTGTCAGTTAACAATTTGCGGCAGAAATGGGCTTAGGAAGTTGTAATTGTATTTTGTGGATATTACGTTACATAGCAATTACGTTAATTCAGACTTCAGATTTGTTTTACTGTTTCCTGTAATCATCCAGGGCTATCGTAAAGCGTAACATAGTAACGTTATCTAGTAATGTATGTTAGGCCTGGTTTCTTGTTGAAAACTTCTTTGCACTGTACTCTTTGCGTACTCGAGATGGCAAGCACTTGCGAAAGAGCCGGATATGTTTGAGCAACACAGTCAAAGAAACAGAACTATAAAACACATTTATGTAAAGATGACGACAGTAAAACACTAGCGACACGTCGTGTGAAGGGTTAATGACGTGCAGTTTCATACGTCCCAACGTCTGAGAAGTGTGACGTCACTGTCCGGGAATGTTAGATCATAATAATTAATGTTTTAAACTGAGGAGTTAGTTTTGAGGTCTGAAACTCGCAGTATGTCTTTATTATGGAGTGACCTCTGAGATGTGTGAACATCAAGAGCATTTGATTCTTGTCTTCATGAAGTGACAATCACAGTTCACTTCTAAAATCTCAGCCATGATGATGAGGAACCAGAACTTCCTGCTCTTCATCTGATCCAGCAGCTCCCGAACACGTGGGATTACTCAGACACTGCTTGTGTCGCATGTCCTGTCCGATTTGTTTATGAATTAACCCCTGTCACAGTAGATCATTCAGCTGCTGTCAAACCTTCACAGATCTGCACGAGAGACACTTGTCTCAAGTAGTTTCACTTCCTCACAGTTTTTTGTTGATGGCTCCTGGAAACCACAGATTCCTCACAGTTAGGTAACTAACTTGAAACCAGAGCCTTTCATTCCTGGGGTTAATCATTCATTGAAGATGAGTAAAGTGCAGGTCTCAGAACGGCTTGATGACGTCAGATCAGGAGTGGTTTGTTTCTAAGGACGTTTTTAAGCAATAGTAAAGGAGAATTGTGTCACAGAAGCACAGAAGAAGATCAAGGAAATCATCTCGGAGCACTACTTGCTGAAAGGACCTACGTTTAATAATCCAGAAGGTGCTCTTTGGTTGGGTTCAAACTTGTGTCTATAGAAAATAATAAGACAAGGCACTTCTTCCGGCTCCAAAATATTAAAAAGGCATTTGATTCTTATTTTCTATAGACTGAAGAAGATAATTTGAAAGATTAAAAACATTAAATGTGCTATTAAAGCTATTAAAAATAAGAAAATGTGTTTAAAACTGCTTTGGGCAGGTCATTGAAATAAAAATTCTCCTTCTCGCATGTTGCAGATCTTATTGTGAACGATGCATCTATGCCATTTTTTATTTTTATAATTTTTTTTATATTTTTATATTCTGGTGAAATTGATGCCTCTGGATTTCTTCTTAAAAACAAAAGTACTGCCAGATGAGTGCCACGCCCACATTTCACAAGCCAATCAACATCCACATCCCTCCCTACATATAGTTTACTTAGATGTACGTCACAATGTTTTTATACAGTTTATGGTCACAATATGGAAAAAAAGAGAGCGATCTGGTGCTACTTTTGTCCTATGGCAACTTTAAAAGTAGCTCACCGCAGTGCTGTAACTCACACAAATGAAATCATTCATAATTAAAATTTGTGTGTGTGTGTGTGTGTTAGCACATGACCGATCCACTCACAGAGCCTTCATCATGAGGGGAGAGTGGTTATGTGCTTTCTTAGAAACCAGTTATTTTAAAGTTAAATAAAGAATGATTCATGTGTTCACGCACGCTTCTCTCTGTCGACTCTCTTTAGACCAGGTCAGACTGGAGATGTCTGTGTTTGATGGTGAAGGTTGTGAACACATGTCTGTGTGCAGGTCTCCGTCGGTCTGATTCAGGATGGTGTCTGTGGAGAGCGTGTCGGTCCTAGTCTTCTTCTGCACTGTGGCGCCGTCTCCTGGTCAGGCGTATATATATGCTGTAAGTGTCTGCTTTTAGGCTCTCATTCGTTTTATAGATGTTTTTATGATATTGAGCTACACACAGCACCTTTCAGTAATCAATGTGTATTTTATGAAGAGGAGTTGATTGCTGTGTAATGCCTCTTCTCTCTTCTGTGCAGCATTACAATAACATGACCTCCATGCTGTTCGAGGATCTGCCCGCTCTCTTCGGCTCTCCTCTGCCAAAAGATGGACTTGAGGTAATGAATCTCTACTACTGGACATTAATACTGTGACTGAATATGAGTGACTGACTTGTCTTTCCTTCTCTCTCTCTATCAATTCAATTCAATATGTGCTTTATTGGCATGACAATTGTTACAATGTATTGCCAAAGCATGTAATCTAGAACACATATATATGCAACAAAAACATGCATGTATATACATTTAAAAAAGTAGAACAAATAACATTTAAAAATTCTACATACAATTTATAATTCAATGTGGTGTGTGGGTGCTTCACTGATTTGTTGACTCCTCCCTCTTTTTGTGACATGCATCAATGTATCTTGTTGCTAGTAAGAAACACTCTTGTTTTTCACCGAATAAATACTGAATTTGTTTTCTTGTTTAACGTTTTGAAAGGGTTAATTGTTTCAGATGTGGGATAGAATGTCTTTCTGACTTCTTCATAGTTAGAGCAGCAGGTGATTACAGTAAGAGCAGTTGCGTCTCTCTCTCTCTGGGGATATCTGTCCGTCTCTACAGTCAGAGTATGACTGCTCAGTCTGGACCTCGTCATCTGTCGTCTTCATTTACACTCTTTCACTCTACTCTGCAGTTGTGTAGTCTCCGTTTAGGGCCATTCAAGTTTACTTTGTTTTTCTGTTGTTTCTTTCCAATAAGTTAGATAATTTTATTTCTGTGCTTTTATAATTTGGTTGGGCTCAATTGTGGGGATGGATATTTCAGATTCCTGATGCTGGCTGTTGTTAGTCGTGTTAGTTTGCTTCTGCTGCTTCAGGATCATCTGAATCGGGACTTTTTTCAGGGCTCACTTCATGGTTTATAAGGGCTTTAAAATGTTAAGAGTTGGGGTCGCTCATTTTTAGGTGTTTCCAGAATGTGATGGCTGGTTTCAGTAGAGGGTATTGGCCTAATTCTGCCAAGAACCAGATCATCTGCAAACAGCAAGAGCTTTGTGTTTAGTGTGAGGCCAAGTGCTGCTGATTGTTTACTATCTCTCTCTCTCTCTCTCTCTCTCTCTCTCTCTCTCTCTCTCTCTCTCTCTCTCTCAGGGGGTGCTGGTGGAAGCTCGTCCTCCAAACGCCTGTGTGTCTATAGATCCTCCTCCAGTTTCTCCCACAGCTTCTGATCCCAACAGCACTAAATACATCGTCCTCATTCGACGCTACGACTGTAACTTTGATATCAAGGTTAATGTTCCTGCACAGCTGCACTATTACAATACATTACAAAATATTGTTCATAAAAGGTGAAATGTAAAATAATATGGTCATTTGATTTGACAAGGATTTATATATACACAACTAAAAGCATGTGACAATAGACAATGTACCCTTGAGAAAAAGAAGAAATACTTATGACTAAGTACTTGGTACTTATTCTAGAAATAATATATGTGTCCCCGCAGCACAAAACCAGTCTTAAGTCTCGGGGTGTATTTGTAGAAACAGCCAAAAATACATTGTATGGGTCAAAATTATACATTTCTCTTTTATGCCAAAGATCATGTTCCATGAAGATATTGCGTAAATCTCCTACTGTAAATATATCAAAACTGAATTACTGATTAGTAATAAGAATTCAGTTAGTGCAGTTTTTAAGTGTACTTAACTGTGTAAAGTACACTTAGGCAACCTTTTAATTTATTAATAATCTGCAAGTAGTTGTTTTATTTTTTATGTACCTATAAATTTGAAGCACACTTCTTTCTCACAAGGGCATGTTATTATCTGGTGTCAAGGCGTCTTGTGTATGTGCCACAGATATGCTTCATATGCCATGCATAACAGAATATGTGAGCAGTACTGTTTTTTGATTATTATATCTTATAGGTGCTCCATGCACAGCAGGCAGGATTCAGCGCAGCCATAGTTCACAACATGAACTCTAATTCACTTCTCAGGATGGGATACAGCAATGGTGAGACACACACACACACACACACTGCTTCTATCGAGCCGTTATGGGAATACTGCATTCTTATTGGTAGCTGAAAACAACAAGAACTGCTTAATAAATGAACATATGAGTGGTGAATGTGTGGAGCCTTCAGTTGACCCTTACTGAAAAGGCTTGAAGACATTTGTTGTAAGACTCATACTTGATCATATTTGTCCATCTTGTGCCTGTGTAGACACTATCATGGAGGAGATCGAGATCCCTTCTGTGTTCACGAGCTACTACGCGTCTCAGATCCTGCGCAGCATCATCATCCCAGAGAAAGGGTGAGAAGGACATCGTCTGCATACATTCTCACACAAGAAGGGAATCTGGATAGAAATATGAATAGAAATAAATCTACATTCTCAGAAAAACAGGTACAGCATCAGTCAGTGGGGAATTACCTTTTTGAAAGGGACACTTTTGTACCCATTTTACCCCTAAAGGAGGCATTTTAGTGCCTCAAAGTTACATTTTAGTGTTTTAAAATACAGTTTAGGTCCTAAAAGGTACATCTTTTGAAAAGGTACTGCCTCCAAGACTGAGAGTGTACGCCATAATTTTAGTAAATTATCAGTAGTAAGTGATCAAAGCTATGAAATAACAAATATGGGCATGTGGAAATTATTATTATTTCTTTTTTCACATGCTAAAATATCTTTTCATAGTTTAGTTTCCGGCGATTTCCTCTTTGGATTCTCTTTAAACTCTCTGCCCTCACACATCCATGTGTAATAAAAGAAAGATGTTTATTTATTTATTACATTTTGTAATTTGTAACAGAATCAATCATTTATATTCGTGTACAAATCTAATTTCTCTCAGAGAGCATTGTGTGCTAAACTTAAGTTCAGTCAAGTATGTCCAGGATTTTAAGAGGTTTCTACTCATTTTGAATGACTTTATTACCGTCTTAGGTTGTCATGAAGGTGCTTTGATGTTTTTACGGTTGTGTGTGTGACTTTATTTGTTGACCCTCTGTGCTGTAGGGCTTTTGTGATTCTGAAGCCCGAGTTCTCCTTCCCTCTGTCCTACTATCTCATCCCCTTCACTGGAGTAGTGGGCATTATCATCCTGGTCATGGTCATCATACTGGTCAGTGCTGCTCGGACTGCTGTAGAAACAGCTGAATGATGTATACTAGAATCATGCATGAAACTACAGGTGTCTAGAGCATGGTTTAAAATCCTGAAGTAGTGAAAAGAGTGTAGAGCACAGTTGTGCTCATGTTGCAGTGCTCTTGTGATGTAATAAGTGTAGTCTAGGTAGGCAGCTGTATAGTGGATGAAGTGTTCATGGGTGGGTAATGATGTGTTCTCCTCCTGGCTGCTTTAGATTGTGCGCTGCATGCAGCACAGGAAGAGACTTCAGAAAAACAGACTCTCCAAACAACAGCTGAAGAAAATCCCCACTCACAAGTTTGTTAAAGGTGAGCGGAAGAGACTTCATTAAAGGTCTAATCAGCGTTAAACGGGACATGAACAGTAGGCTGACAGTCAAGTCCAAAATATAGTCAAGTTTGCATGTTAATTCCACAATATAGATAAAGAGATTTATCAGAACTGCGTGTTGGAAATCATAGAAGTTACCATTTTCTTCCTTTTGTTCTTTTTTTTAGGGGCATACCAAGGATATTAGTTAAACTAAAAACATTAAAACAACACTTTTGTTACTTGAAATAAAATAAATGTTAACTGAAATAAGATTAAAAAAAATTTAAAATTTCCATTTAAAATTAAAGCTGAAATAAAAATGTATTAACAATATTTAGACATTTTTAAAAACTAATAACAAATGCACAGCAATGTGACTAAAACTTTAACTTAAATTAACATGAAAGTAGAAAATGTAAAAATTGAATAGAATTCAAAATATAACAAAAACTATAGTAGTATGTGGAAGATGCTGGAATAACACTGGCATGCACCACTTACTCAAACATGTGATGTGGCACATTTTCAGATTGTTCTAGCGCTTTAATAACGGTGTGTTCTTCTCAGGTGATAGTTATGATGTGTGTGCGATCTGCCTGGATGAGTATGAAGAGGGAGAGAAGCTGAGAGTGCTGCCGTGTTCTCACGGTAAGTGAACATGTCACGTCTTTACACGCGCATGCAAGCAGTAAACATACTTCAGTTTGACATTCTGAGCTGATCAGAGCTGAACTGGAGGTGTCTCACACATATAACCGTGCAGACCGTTTAACTAAAGGAAAAAGCACTGATTTCAATCACAAGATTAAAGCCAGAATGAGTGCAAACTGTTTTTTTCATTTGTATTTTTTCTTTTGATTCATGTTTTTAAGAATCTCTTTATTTGTGAAAAATCATATCAAGGGATTGATTACAGAATAAAGAAGCTACATGTGATATCAAATACATGTATAGCAGCCATCCTGCTCTTAGGTTTCAAAAAATCGTCTATCAATAAATAAATAAACATATTGGTCAACGTCTCATGATTAGTTTTCCTTGTATTGTCTTCTTAAAGTCCGTAAATCCATATGTAGAAATATTCCTGCACACTAAGTAACCAAAACAGAACAAACTGAAAAAAAAATAGCTTATTGTAAGAAGTAATTGTTTAAATAAATATTATTACTGTATTTTTTGTACTATAAGTCGCACCCGAGTATAAGTCGCATCAGTCCAAAAATACGTCATGATGAGAAAAAAAACATATATAAGGCATATATAAAACGCATTCATTTAGAACCAAGAGAAAACATCGTCTCCAGCCGCGAGACGGTGCTCTATGTGTTCAGTGTAGGCTACAGGAGCACTGAGCAGCATAGAGCGCCCTCTGGCGGCTGGAGACGGTAATGTTTTCTCTTGGTTCATGTCTCTTAGTTCATTTCTCTTGGTTCATGTCAAATTAATTTTGATAAATAAGTCGCAGGACCAGCCAAACTGAAAAAAAGTGCAACTTATAGTCCGGAAAATACGGTATGTAAAATAAATAGGAATCCCATTGCATAAATTATGCATGTTATTTACTATATTAAATGAGATGGTGTTTTATCATACAGTGCTTGTCAAAAGCGTGGAAACGGTACGATATTTCAGTGTTTATAATGAACTCTCCTCTGCTCACCACGGCTGCATTAATTTGGTGGTAAAAACACTAATATTGTCAAATATTATAACAATTCAAGGCATCATATGCTCCTTCAGAAATCCTTCTAATTGTAAAAACCGTGGTTTTAAATAGTTTTCACATTATCAGTGTTTTGAATTTTTCGTTTTAAAGCAGAGCGGAGTTATTTAGTGTCTCTGTTCTGCATCCCATAACATCATGGTTGTGTTTGTGTCCCGTCGTTCAGCGTACCACTGCAGGTGTGTGGACCCCTGGCTCACCCAAACTAAAAAAACCTGCCCGGTGTGCAAGCAGCGAGTGACCCGTCCCGACCCAGAGTACTCAGAGTCTTCGGACTCTGGCGGAGAGTCAGGGCCTCAGCAGGAAGAGGAAGAGGAGGCAGACTCTGAGCGCACGCCTCTCCTCCGACCCCCCACCGCCTCCAGCCCGCCTCACACATACGCCTCCACGGTCACCATCTCCGCACAGTGTCTGCAGCCGCACGAGCCCCCGCTGGGGGGTGACCAGCACCACTCGCCCGTCCAGGACTCGGAGGAAGGCACTGATGATGATGAGGATGATGGAGACACCACAGAGCTCATGCGACGGGGCGCACTGCGAGTCTGAGGACTTGATCAAAACAGCTTCTCCAGCTCATATATGTCCACCCACTCCAGTCTTCATGGAGATTTGCATCCATCTCGTTCTTCACTAGCAACACTACACAGCTTCACACATTTGTGTGTGTTTCACTAAATCTTCTTTCCCCTAAAACTTGGTCCATGTTGAAGTGAAGGATACAAAATAGCCCATCCCTGAACCGATCCGTTCAAAAGCGGTCATTGCGTCGCCCTCGTGTCGTTGCAAACCCACGGGACTTCCATTAATCTCTTGAACACTAATCAAGATATGTGTAATATTCCCTCCTCTGTAGGAAGGCCGGTTTCATTGAAAGTGTCGTGTTCATGTGCGTGTGTTTTGAAGACGGATGAGAGTGTTATGGGTTTGGAACAACATGATGGAAAGCAAATGATGATGATTTTAATTTCTGGTGGATTGATTTAACGGAGATTGATGGTCAGTTTGTGGAAAAGAGCAGCCTCCTTATTCTGCTAAAGATCTCCATTTGTGTTTCACTGAAAAAAAAAAAAAAAACAAGGGCGAGTAAATAGTGACAAATTTCTCAAAATTCATTTAAGTTGGTGGTTCTTGGCTGATCATCATTTATGTGCAATACAGACAGGTTTCCAGTTTGTAAATGAACACTTTATTTTATTTTATTTTATTTATAATCCAGAGGCCACACAGAAATCACGGCAGACTTCTGAATCAGTGTCCTCGTTTTATGTTATTTTTAGTAAAGCCCTGCATAAATCAACCTGCGATCTAACAACAGTATTCAGTTTGGGTTGTTACAACAGCACAGATCCTTCATTATCTGTCGTTCGACTTTCTAAACCAGATCTCTCTCTCTCTACATCATGTATTAGCATTACTCGCTCTCTCTCACACTGATACACAAGGGTTGCAGTTCAGTTTTATTACCGTTATTGATGCAAGCTGTAAAGCTGAATGAACAAACAGTCTTTGTTTAATATAGACATTTAGGATTTGAATGCTAGCTGCTGTTTCAGATTGACTTTGATCATAGCCTTGTCCTGTTAAGATTGTGTTGTCTGGACTGAATAAACCTGTGCCTACGTCAGATTTCTGTTGATGTAACTCCATCATCTCTTTTCTCAAAGTAATAAATTGTACTTTTTATTTCCTAAGGCTAAAGGGAATGGATTCTTGACAGAACAATGACTTGATTTTAGTTTTTACAGAAAAGCCTGTTGAAATGCACATATCACAGAATTAAACCCGTGCTGTAGAGACGTGAATTGCAGAAGTCAGCTTAAATATCTCTTCAATATCCACACAGCTTAATATTATATGGTAAATAATTACATTTGCACAACGTACAATTAATGCAATGATTTACTTTGGATAAACAAATGAAACCAACATTAATATTGAATAAAATTATAATCAAGTACTTCACATGAACTTTAGTTCAAAATAACTGTACTTCTTTAAAGCATTACAAAATATTATTTAAACATTATTATTATTAAAGTAAAACTTTTAATATGACCTTATTACAATGTGCATTTGATCACACTTTATTTTAACGTCCAATTCTCACTATTATCTATTAGCTGACTTTTGCCTCAATAAACTCCTAATTTGCTGCTTATTAATAGCTAGTAAGATAGTTGTATTGGGTAGGATTAGGGATGTAGAAAATGCAGAAAATATGCTTTATAAGTATTAATAAACAACCAACATGTTGATGCTAATGAGCAACTAGCAATAGTTAGAATTGTTCCCTAAACTAAAGCATTACCATGCATTTTTTAAAAATGTACTTATGTGTTTTAATAAAATGAAAGTGAAAGTGGACTCTTTTTAGGTACATTTATGTTGCCTTTTAATTCAATAATAATTTGCAAGTACATTTTTTTTTTAATATACTTTTAAGATTTGAAGATCACTACAAGTGCACATTCAATTCAATTAAGCTCACTTCTTTTTCATGATGCAGTACATAATTTTATTTGGATTATAACCGCATTTAAATTAATATTGTAATATTCTTATAACATGTAAGATGTCTGTGTTAATTGTCATATAATTAATTGAAATAATTTTGTTTTTGTTCTTAAGTACGAACTCAACAACTGCCATTTAGCTGAAGATTTTAAAAGTGTCAAACTGTTTTTGTGTGTGTGTGTGTGTGTTTTCAGGTATTAAACTAAAGAAAGTACAGGAGCAACAAGAACGGCAGTCTAAAAGAGAGTCAGTGGGAAGGATGTGGCCACCATACTCTATAAAATACCATATATTGGCAGATATGTAGGAAACATGAGCGTTCAGTGTCGGAAATGACTGTTTTTGTTTTGGTCCGTGTGATTCCACTCTCTGCCAATTGACCCAATAGTATTATGACTTGCCAGCTGTCACAAAACACAGCGTATTTCAGCCATGGATGCCAGCAAACAAACTGGGTAAGAGATTGCAGATCCATCCAACTCCACCTAAAAAGACTTGACATCCATCTAAATAGATCTGTGATCAGTGGCATATTGGAATGCAGATAAATCAACTCTTCAACTTAAAGTGTAAGGCTCATCACCTTCCAAGTGTGCTTTTATCTTGTTTCATGTCCCCAATCTGGCAACGTATGTGAGCTGAGGAGCAAGTGTGAAGAGAAGGTTGCAGGTTGACTTCTCTCTCTCATTTATGCCAAAGCAAAATGTTGAGTAACTAGAAATTTAAAGCTGCTGAAACTGGATGCATTTCACGTTTAAGTTAAAAATGCATATCCTGATACCAGACTGTAACGTGTTATACATGCAAACACGAAGATATATCAAACACTATTTAAACACTGAGAAAACTCTAGGAGATCTTCTGGAAACAAAACCAGTACCAGACAATAAATAGACAACTAAAGCAAACACTGATCTCTAACATGGTTACTTCAAATGAAACAATAAATCAACATCTAAACCTTAGTTCATTCTCAATAAGATCTTCTGTAGACGTCTGACAGAAATAAAGTCAGTCTGGTTATTAATAAGTGGAGCTGGTGATGCTGTTTGTGGGGTTGTTTAATTGGACTGGAAACTCGTTTTGGCGCCTGTGAAAATGTGCATTTGCGCGCATGCGCACAGCATCAACTTAATATTTTCATGCTGAATTTAATTAATTCACATGGCTTAGATTTAAATGCATGTAATTTGTATAAAACCAATTCATATTTATTAATTAAAATCAAAAACTAAATTTAAAAGGATTAAACTAGCAAAATTGAATTACGCTTAATTTAATTGGGGCCATAATCAAGGAATCTTGTTTCTGAGCACTAGCACTGCACTTGACATGTCCTATCATCCGCCCAATGAAATGTCTCCTCAGTCTAGGACTGTCCTTGACTGTGTCCATCTACCAGCCAATTCAGCAAGGCATTGGTTTAATAGAGCGCATCCTATTGTCCTGTTCTTGTATTAAAGATGAACTCGGGTGCAGGAACACTTTAGAGATAAAGCAAGTCCTATGTTTTTGGCAGCGCTGCCCCCTCCCCATCCTGTCCACATACAGCAGCTACTACTTCACCAGCGGGGAGCCAAAGAGGATCTCATGGAATGCCTATCCTCTGTTTTGTTTAGTTTTGTTTATACATAGCACATTACTATGGGGAGTTGGGATAAAAGAATAAGAATAAAAAGAATTTAAAAAAAAAAAGCAGTGGTACGTGCCAAGTGCTATTGTCTCCTCGTAACAGCCATCAAAAGACCAACTTCTGTGTGTTACCATACAGGTGAATTCACTCCTGGGAAAGTAGGGTTTTTCTCAGAGAGCCAGCGTCGCTCTTTTCTCTCTCAGCGGTAACGGGTTTAGTCATGCCATTGCTCTCCAGGCTTTCATGCCACTGTCTACTTCCCATCTTCCACTAATGTGATAATCCCAGTCCCTGTGGTCCAATCAGGAGGACGAGGATCTCCTCTTAGTTACACATTCACAGTGCCTCCCAAAACCCCCTCCAGCACTACCACCCAAATACTCTAGCACTTCTGTAAGACATGTTGGGCATAACTCAGATGCCATCTTGGTCAAAACAAGACAAAAAAAAAAATTGACAAAAACTGCATTACCGCCTCCATGCCTTAAAAATCACTATATCTCAACAGTCAATATTTACAGTACTACAGTATTACACATTTGTTCAATTTAATCAAGGATGTACTCATTTCTGCAACCCTTCTATTAAACAAAATTGGCTAATTTACTTAACTACATTTTTAGATATAAATTATTTTTTCTCAGTTTTTATTAAATGTTCAGCAAATTTCAGTTTTGCCATCTTTCCACACGGGCGTAATTTCCTATGGGGACAGGGGGGACATGCCCCCCCCACTTTTCAAAATCCCGTTCGTGTCCCCCCCACTTTCAAATTAGTTTGTTATTATTTTTTTTTTTTACCGCGCGCCGTCATCGTCACGGAGGAGCAGGACCGAGCAGAACAGACATCCTGCCTGTCTGTGTCGTTGCGCGCGTCCGTGTACAGGCAGGTACGTCTCGTGCACACTCTAAATAGTGTAAGCGCACTGAAAGTTCTACTGAGCAGCCGGTATCGCAGTCAGTCATGAAACGCCAGCAACAAATGACTTTAATGTCTTCATGGATGAAAAAAAAAGAAAGGAGATGTGAGTTGGTTGATTCAGCAAATTAGCTCAGGTCAGGGTAATCAAAATGTCTGTCTACTTATTTTTTTACAGTCTATGGTCTACACCTGTTGATGAGCTAACGTTAACATACACTGTTGCTAGGTAACTTCAGACCGTTAGCTAGCTAACCTAAACATTTAATGTCGCCTAGAACATTCTGTGTCCAGCAATGTATGACAAACAGATGCTGTTATAGGCTACTCAACTCATTATACTCAGATGCAGAAATAAAATAAGTCTTAATAATAAATGTTTTTCTAAACTTGAGCTATTGTTGTTCACTTACAATATTTGTTCATTTAAAATGGAAGTTAATTTGTAAAAATTGTTTAACTTGTTCAAAGAAAAGGCTTAATGTCGAGCTAGCCTGAGTTAGCCTATATTTTATATAGTGTTATGGTTATGTGGTGAGCCTGAGTATAGTTTTACACATCAGCCCAGTCTAGTCTGTAAAGTTATTGATACGCAGTCAGGGTTTTTTTTACACATTAATCTGAAAATGAATGTGGCACACCCAGTTTTTAAAATGTACATCCAGAGACTCTTTTCTGGCTATGTGGACTCAATATGATCATAACTCAGTTGTTTTCATATCAGAGCACAGATGAGGTAGCTGCTTCAGAACAGAGAGGGTGAGATAGGGAAAAGCAGTAGCAGCACAACGTTACATGTAGGTTATGTGCTGTATGAAAGACCATGTGATTTTGATTTGCTGGTGATAAAAGGGAAGAAGTGTACATGATAAATAGTGAATACAGTTTGAATATTATCAAATTAAATGTTTTTCTTGTAGGAGCCAAATTGCGTGTTGTTATTTGTTTAGAATATTTTTTTAACATGGTCACATCATCACATGGGTGTGGTTTTATATTATTTACCTGCTCACTTGTGTGGTGGGCGAGAAACAGAATCAGGCCCTGATATTTTTCTGTTGACTGTTATAATATAGTTTCAGTTGTGATTAGAGTTGTTCCGATTCCGATACTAGTATCGGAAATATCTCCGATACCACAACAAATTCTGGCATCGGCATCGGCGAGTACATGAACCCATATACCGATCCGATACCATTTTCAAGACCTAGTTATGAACGCTAGCTTTGCCTAACCGCTGCACGGTTCTTCTTCGCTGCTCAGAATGCATTGCAAACACAGGACGTTGTGCTGTAATGCCACAAGCAACCCCTGTTTAGAGCAGCGAAGAAGAAATGAAAACGCGTTAGCATCACTGATCTATATATGACTGGATCGCTCATCGCGTTCTAAACTGCCAACAGACAGTGAAGCCGCTTCTATATTATAGATCAGTGGTTAGCAATATGTCCGCTGTTTAGCAGTATTTCAGACTGGACCAACCAGACAGTAAAACGGCGACTAGGGACCAAGACGGTGCTGAAAATTTTAAAATGTGATGATACCAGCGTCTCTGTAGAACCGGTAGTAAGTTTGAGTATATTCGTTACCCGCAGCTGCGTTCAGTCGCTTCCGTGTTAGTCTAAGCGCAGGGCTCCAGACTGTAGCCGAATATATATACTAGTGTCTGTGAATATTAAACTGCAAAATACTATTTAAATATTACTCCTGCAAAGTCTACATCTCTGTGGGAGACGGGCGCAGATGCACGGGAGCTCGCTGTTTTGTGGCCTCTGCCGTGTGTCACTATATGAGGACTTGAACGCATAAACCGTCACTTCATGAGAATTTAACGTTTCATTTGAGAAAACTGTCATATCATAAACACAGACACTCAAAGATCTTCATGGCGAGTAAATTGACAATATATTAAGCTACTGTTGTAGCCTACAGTAGATTTAGCTACGTCTCTATGTAGTAATAATACGTCTCTATTAATAATAATAATTATGCCTAGACGGTTGCTTGTTTTTTACTTGTTTTGTTGTAAAGAGATTATCTGATTAATATAGAATTTTTTATATTCCTAGACTTATTTGTTGCAGTTTTTTATACACTAATATTGTAAAACTAAAATACTAAAATACCTTTTTTAGTTTGCGGTGTTAGATTTTTGGCTGCATTTGAAGTTCTTTTTCGCTTAAGAAATTAAATAATATTACTGTCAAATTCATGTCAGATAATAAAAATACTGTAATAAATACAGTAGTTAACCATGTATTTGTTCATGTTTTATCAAGGGATAAGTCTGGAGCACACCATAAAATAATTCTAGCAATTTACACAGGGCTAGTAGTATATACAGCTGTATATACAGATACACACCCAGGTATCGGATCAGTACTCGGTATCGGCCGATACCCTGAGCCCAGGTATCGGAATCGGTATCGGGAAGAGAAAAAGGGTATCGGAACATCTCTAGTTGTGATGAACTTTTGTTTATTTTTTTTTATGCCATGCTTTCATATCAGAGAACAGATGAGGTGAAGCTGCTTAAATACAGGGAGTGTGAGACAGGGAGAAGTAGCTCATAGTTGCAGGTATGTGCTGTGTAAAGGGTCAGGTAATTAATTTTAATTATGTCATGTCAGAAACAGGCTAGCACATTTTCATATTTCATAGGTGAGACAGGGAACAGGCGCAAGAGAAGAAGTGCAGGTAGGCAGGCAGGATACTGAACCCAACCATGCTAACCCGAAGCTCATTGCAGTGCAGCAGCTCACCAACAAAACTCTAAGGTTCCAAGAAAAGTGGTACCACGAATTTCCTTGGCTCCACTACAGTTCAGGAGTCAATGGAATCCTATGTTTTTTCTGTGCTCAAGCTTTTGGGCATGAAAAATCAAATTTGGCCAAGAATGCAGATCCAACATTTGTCAAAACTGGTTTCCGAAACTGGAAAAAGGCAACTCAAAAAATTTGCAGAACATGTCCAAAGCAATGCACACAAAGTTGCTGTCACTACCCACTGCCAAAAAACAAAACCAGTAGATGTCCAGTTATCTTCAGCCAAAGCTGCACAGCAACAGGAATCAAGATGGTGTCTCCTGAAAATTGCAGGCTCTGTACAGCTCTTGGCACGCCAGGGAGCTGCTCTTAGGGGCCATGAAGCTGAAGAGGGTAACTTAAACCAATTACTGAAAGTAAGATGTGAAGATGACCCTTTCAATTTTGCATCTTGTGTAACAAATAATCTTGTGTACCTGCGGTTTGGTGGATGTGTCTCTGACAAATGTCAGATTTAACAGTTAGTTTGAAATAAAAGTTTGTTTAACAGTGGAAATTGTGTTTCACATTATTTAAATTATATTCACACACAAAACGTGAAAATTTTTAGTGAAAGTTTTTGACTTTCACTAAAAATTATTCCCTCAATAATTATTCCCTCAAGTCTTGGCTATTCAACAATAAATAAAGCAAGACATCTTTTTCTTATACATAGTAGCCTATTATTCTTTTTGGCATAATTTATCATTATTAACAACTTAATTATTTCCTGGATTTTGCATCACCATAGTCCCTAACTGTATGTAAATGGAGGAAATGGGATTCAAATCGAAAACATTTTTCCCCATTTTGTGCCCCCCCCACTTCTCAAACCAAAGTTACACCCTTGTCTTTCCATAAATGTTATTGGTGATCATACGTTTGTATTTGTCTAGAGGGGGTGTACTAATTTATGCTAATTTAAACTATAATTTATTTATTTTTTTGATCATCCCAGCAGTAGACACAGGTCACAGCATTTCCCCCATCTGCATCTGTCTCTGGCTGTGCAAATACAGGTTTTGCCCAACTTCTTTGTTAGGGATTCTGACCATCAAAGTCCAAGTGGTCACTTTACCTCATAGGGGTACCAGGTTGTCCCGTTCAGCATCCATCATTCATCCACTATTCAAGCTATGTGGCCAGCCCATTGATGCTTTTACTTTGCTGCCTACATGATTGCATCTTTCTTGCCTCGCTGATGGTGAACGCTCTGCCATGTAGGTTTCCATTGGTGTGTTCCATTCTGATTTCTTGCATAGATAGATGCCACTATTGACTTCTATCTTTTTAGAACTGATCTAAATGACAGTGATTCTTGACTTGGTAGTTTTTCATTTACATTGTCTCCGATCAGTTCATTTGGAGTCCAATCTTTGCATTTTCTTGGTTAAGCAGGTTGTGCTTCTCTTCGACTCCTGTTGTTGTTCAAGTGATGATAGTGTCATCAGCAAAACATAGACGGTTTGGTCTTTCACCACTGATGTTGATGATACCTCTTCAGTCCAGTTGATGAAAGACTTCTTCAAGGGCAACGTTGAAGAGCTTTGGGGATTTTGCAGTCTTAGCCTCAGACGTCATTCCCATGGACTGTTGGCTAAACGTCTGATGCATATGGCACACAAAAGTGGAAAAACTTCAGGAGTGTCAAAGTCGTCATCGGATTGGTTAAATCCCACAGGTGTGTTGTGTTCTTTAACGTTCTGCCTAAAAACAAATATACCATGGTGCCAAACCCCCTCACGAAAGAAGAAAGCCATCGTGTTTGTAACTATGACGACCAGCGCTCATCAGGATCCACTAAATGCTGAATTTTAAAAAGTATGTGAAATATTTTAAGTTTGCAACATAGAATCTTTAAAATACGTTCAAGAGTTTACACAACGGTCTGTTAATGTGGCAACATTTCCACGCCTCGAAACGTGATAATGAATGAAACGAACTGTGATTGGTTGATGGACATGTCGGTCAAAGGGCCTCATGGGTGGGCCCTGGTCAATGAAAGCTGCCATGAATTCCAGACCTTCAGTTTGAACATGTGGATGTCACTGATTGTTCCATATCCTGACTGGAATCCTGTTTGTTCCCTAGGCTGCTGCTCGTCTAACTTTCTTGATAGATAATTAAGGATGACTCTGGTGAGTTTTGGATGATCTCTGCATGAGAGAAGGCAAGATATTTATACTTTATTAGATTTTTTTCAATGGGAGGATGTGTTTTGATTCCTTCCACAGCTTTGGCATGAAGCACTCCTTCATGTACCTGCTTGAAATGCACTGCAGTTGCTTTCCACAGGGTTGGGTCACTGGCTTTTAGTGATTCCATCTATATTCCATCTTTGCCAAGGGCCTTGTCATTCTCTGCTTGCTTAACCATGTCTCGTACTTTGTCTCTCAGCATGTCCGTGATGCCTGATGGTGAGGAAGGTTGGTTGGTTGGTAAAGCAACTAGCACTTTTGAGGTGAACAAGTTTGTATAGAACTCCAGACACTCTCATTCAGTGCTTGTAACTGTCCTTATGATTGGCCTGTTTGACTTCCTAAGGGTTGATATTTGGACTTCGTTTTTTGGCAATTGACCTGAGGCTCTGCTTCTTTAGTCCTGTGCTGAACAGTGTGTTGTGCCAGTATTTCTCAAGGTCTGCTTTTAGTTTATTGTGGATGAGTTTACAGAGAAGGCTGTACTCAATTATCTCTAAATAATCTATTGTCTCTTGTTGGAGACTGATAGTACTCATTTTAAACTTTAGGATGTCTTTGCTGAGAGGAAAAAAAAATAGGGGAAAAATTGCTGCATTTTGATGTCTCTAATGTATACAAGGATGTGCTGCAGTTAACTTATACTAGCATTCATATCTGCCTCTCTTCCAGTATATACACTGGTCACTTTTTACACTTTTTTTTATCAACCAATGGAAAAAATCCAGTGTCATTATTTGATTTTATTTTTCTTCTTTCAAACCCAAAAGGTGGTTAGGTTTCTCTTTCCCATATAATTAAAATAAATCGGAACAAAGGCTATTAAGCTTCAGAAACTATGCATTGTTGCTGACTTTCAATGAACTGCGGGGCTTAATTTACATCTAGTCATGACCACATTTAATAGACCTGCTGACAGCATGAAGTGTAACTGGTAAGAGAACCATCTGGTTTAAATAATGGCAGAGTATCTGAAGACATTAATATTTTCTTGAGACAAATAAACAAACTGTTAAACCAGCTCTTATTTGGCCAGCAAACCACAGGAGAACCTAAAGCTTCTCTTTTGATTCTCATAACAAATTTAAAAAGATGGTTGACAGAAGAGAAGTTCTGAATGGCAGTGAAGAGACATAATTGGCAACATATTCAGTGGTTCTCAACCACGTTACTGGAGACCCCATCCCAACACTGCACACTTTGAATGGCACTCCCATTTCAGGTCTTGGAGTTTCTACTAGTGAGCTGATGACTTAAAACTTGTGTGCTTGATTAAGAAAACATGCAAAATATGTCAGGACGGTCCCAAACATACACCAATAAAGCACACAGGCTCACATCTGCTTGACGCCATGTACACTCTTAAAAATAAATGATGTTTCTTAAACAAATTTTGGCAGGAGCATGCACAGATAAATCACACGGCCAGTTCATCAATAGCGATTGCACAGTTTGCCAATCAGCTCAAGAGAAAACACCTATAAATAATCATGTAAGTCCTATCTTCGTCATCTCTCGACTTTCAGCATTCGGTTCGCTCTATTTGCCGTCTTAATCACAGAATTTTCCGTCTAGTGAGGTCTGTACCGGGGATTTTTTCAGATCTGCCACTATTTGCGGGCCCCATGATCACTCCTTCCCCGCCAGACATGGCCGCCGAGCACCAAGCGTTATCGCGACAGCTGCTCTTCTCGACCAGCCACACGCTGTGGCCAGTAGACCGTGCAAAGCCCCGAGCTCGCCTCGCTCGACACCACCATTGTCCCACTCAAGACCTGGCTCTCCTTGAGCGCTGGATCGCAGCAGGCATTCAACGAGCCCGGGCCGCTCCCCAGATCTCATTGCAGCAAAGCCCACTCACTTTCCTGCTGCGGCTCAGCCTTTCACCGTGGCTTTTCTGACCGCAGTGCAGTTTGAGGCTGCCTCCACTAGCGGCGCAGACTGTGTTGTAAATTAATACATTTTCAGTTGAAGATGCTAAATGCAGGTTTGTTTGTTAAACGACGTTATGACGTAATTCTGTCGGATGTCGATGCCATTTTTAACCATAAAGCCAACAAGGATTTTTTTCCAGAGTTGTCATCCACACTGAAGTTTCATGCAATTCTTCTGGCAGGATCTATTTATTTATGGAAATATTTCACAATTTTCTGGCGTGATCACTCAGAATTGATCTAAAACGCAACTGCCCTTGTGTTTTCCGCAGGACAACAATTGTGAGTAAGTTTTCTGTTGTCTTTTTAGGACTGTAATATGAAAAGCAAGCAAATTAAATATCTTTAGAAACCATGTTAAAGTGAATAGCACATAACTGCAAATTAACGTTACTGCTATAAACATGTCTATTGGTACAATGTGTTACAAGACTAAACATGCCTCATAGTTTCCACAGTCCATACGACAACGTCAAAACAGCATTTTCAAATTTATCCGCTCTGGATAGCGTTTCAAAAGGCTGGAAGGCCAAAACGAGAGGAAAAGATGCTTTTCAACAGGAACGTATTAATGTGGACAAGGCTTGAGGAATTGTCAAATCAGGCAACCAATTGCTAAGCCGGTAACACAGTAGGCTACCCAGGCATTTTTAGCTTGCCCCGTCAAATGTTACCAACCCTTCTACTTTCCCGCAGCAAACATCTACAGCAGCCGAAGCAAGCATAAAGCTGCTTCTACTTGCAACACCTGCCTGCACATCCCAGTATTTCCATCCTGTTATGTATAACCCCCCTTTTTTCTTTTCAGTGTCCTCCAGCTCACATAGCAGACATTAGCATAAGGCTGCCTCTGCTACCAGTGCAGGCTACACAGGTTCTTCAGGACATCACACACCCATCCCCTTCCCACTGCCTACAGCTACAGCAGCTGAAGCAAACATGAGGCTGCCTCCACTTGTAAACATGCCCACAACTCTTCCGCTCCCTCATAACTAATAACCTCATAACTCCCTCATCTACTAATAACCATTTTTCTGTTCAGCGGCCTCCAGCTCCCGTAGTAAAGGCTAGTGTGAGGCTGCCTCCGCTAGCAGTGCAGGCTGCACACGGGGTCTTCAGGATTCCCTTCTGTGATCTACAACACAAACAAGTGCGAAGCTGCTTCTGCTTGCAACACAGACCCTCACATCTCAGAACCTCATCGTCCAACCCCTTTAAAGCCAGGATGGCCCTGTTCACTCAAAACAGGGATGGCCCTGTTCACTCAAACTCCTGACCCACCATAGCTAACCCTCTTTAACATCCCCTTATCCATCCATCCATAAATAATCCTGCTCCTGCAGGAGCCTCTATCTGTATTTTTCCACTCCCACAGCAGTGTCTGCTCCTGCAGAAGCGTCTATGTGTATTTCCCCACTGACGCAGCAGTGTCAGCTCCTGCAGGAGCCTTTTCTGTACTTCTTCACTGCCGCAGCAGTGTCTACTCCCGCAGGAGTCTTTCTGCATTCCCTCACTGCCGCAGCAGTGTCTACTCCCGCAGGAGTCTTTCTGCATTCCCTCACTGCTGCAGCAGTGTCTACTCCCGCAGGAGTCTTTCTGCATTCCCTCACTGCCGTAGCAGTGTCTACTCCCGCAGGAGTCTTTCTGCATTCCCTCACTGCTGCAGCAGTGTCTACTCCCGCAGGAGTCTTTCTGCATTCCCTCACTGCTGCAGCAGTGTCTACTCCCGCAGGAGTCTTTCTGCATTCCCTCACTGCCACAGCAGTGTCTACTCCCGCAGGAGTCTTTCTGCATTCCCTCACTGCCACAGCAGTGTCTACTCCCGCAGGAGTCTTTCTGCATTCCCTCACTGCTGCAGCAGTGTCTACTCCCGCAGGAGTCTTTCTGCATTCCCTCACTGCTGCAGCAGTGTCTACTCCCGCAGGAGTCTTTCTGCATTCCCTCACTGCCGCAGCAGTGTCTACTCTCGCAGGAGTCTTTCTGCATTCCCTCACTGCCGCAGCAGTGTCTACACCCGCAGGAGTCTTTCTGCATTCCCTCACTGCCGCAGCAGTGTCTACTCCCGCAGGAGTCTTTCTGCATTCCCTCACTGCCGCAGCAGTGTCTACTCTCGCAGGAGTCTTTCTGCATTCCCTCACTGCCGCAGCAGTGTCTACACCCGCAGGAGTCTTTCTGCATTCCCTCACTGCCGCAGCAGTGTCTACTCCCGCAGGAGTCTTTCTGCATTCCCTCACTGCTGCAGCAGTGTCTACTCCCGCAGGAGTCTTTCTGCATTCCCTCACTGTCGCAGCAGTGTCTACTCCCGAAGGAGTCTTTCTGTATCTCCTCACTGCCACAGCAGTGTCTACTGATAGCAGCTCTCAGTGATATGTGTCGGTATGATAACAGCAACATTCACAAATGCCTACAGAACAAGCGGGAACCCAGTGTGCCTGTAGCTTTCTCTATTTCAGTTTTATCATGTGATAGAAAGTCTAAGGCCATCTCAAGCCGAAGGGGAAACTCATCTAATCTGCGGCCTATTATGCATCAAACTAAGATTGATGTAAAGACACAAATCACAGCCATCAAGTTAGCATCTTTAAACATTCGCTCACTAAAAAATAAATCATTTCTAATCAATGACTTTATAACCACAAACCATCTGGATTTTATGTTTCTAAACGAAACATGGCTTGAAGACAGCTGCAATGCAACAGTCCTTAATGAAGCAGCCCCTCCTAACTTCACTTACATGAGTGTCTGCAGGACTGTTAGGAGAGGTGGAGGTGTAGCTGCTCTATTTAAAGATGTCTATCAATGCAAGCAAGTGTCATTTGGTCAGTACTTGTCTTTTGAATACCTAGGGATTGTGCTGAAAGGTGCTCCATGCATTCTGTTTATTATTATTTACAGGCCTCCAAAATATTCTCCAGCTTTTGTTGAAGAGGTCACAGAAATGTTATCAATGATTTCCTCAGAGTTTGACTGTTTTGCTATTGCAGGGGATTTTAATATTCACATAGATAATGCAGAAAACTACAAAAGAAATGATAACGGTTCTAAACACTTTTGACCTGATTCAGCATGTGCATGGACCCACACACAAAGGTGGACATACTCTAGATTTAATCATCAGTAGGGGTCTAAACATTTCATCCATTGTTTTTAAGGACGTAGCACTATCTAATCACTTCTGTATTTTCTTTGATATTTTGATCTCTGCTACCACTGAATCTAGATCGGTCTCTGTCAGAAGGAGATGCATAAACGAGAACACAAGTGTACTATTTATGGAGGCTATATCTTTAACACAAAGCATTTCTGCAGACTCTGTTGATACTCTCCTTGATTCCTTCAACTCAAAAGTTAAGAATGTTATTGATGATATTGCTCCAATAATAGTCAGTAAGAAAACAAACAGACAGAAATCAGTTTGGAGAAGATGAACAGCAGTTCAGACTATGAAAACATGATGCAGAAAAGCAGAGCGGATGTGGCGGAAGACAAAACTTGAAATTCACTATAGCTTCTATAAAGACAGCCTTCATGCTTTTAATGTGAAACTAACCACAGCTAGACAGAATTTCTTCTCAAACCTTATAACAAGTAACTTAAATAACACTCATACTCTTTTTGCCACAGTTGAGAGACTGACAAACCCCCCAAGTCAGATTCCCAGTGAAATGCTCTCAGACAGCAAATGCAATGAGTTTGCATCCTTCTTTTCTGAGAAGATCATCAATATCAGGAAGGCGATTAGCACATCCTCAAGTAATGCAGAGGTCAGACAGATTATGCCACAATATCAAAAAGATACTATGTCTATTTTTGAAACAATTGATAGCAACATTCTGGAAGACATAGTGCAGCACCTAAAATCGTCAACCTGCTATCTGCTATATCTGGTTTCCGACCCAATCACAGCACAGAGACAGCACTCATTAAGATAATAAATGATATTTGCTTAAATTGTGACTGGCAAAATATCGGTGCTGGTATTGCTAGATCGCAGTGCTGCGTTTGACACTGTCGATCATAACATACTACTAGAGAGACTGGAAAACTGGGTCGGTCTTTCTGGGATGGTACTCAAATGGTTCAGGTCATACTTAGAAGGGAGAGGCTATTATGTGAGTCTAGGAGAGCATAAGTCTGAGTGGACGTCCATGTAATGCAGAGTCCCACAAGGGTCAATTCTTGCACCGCTCTTGTTTAGCCTATATATGATCCCACTAAGTCAAATAATGAGAAAGAACCAAATTGCCTATCACAGCTATGCTGTTGATACCCACATTTACCTAGCCTTATCTCCAAATGACTACAGCCCCATTGACTCTCTCTGCCAATGCATTGATGAACTTAATAGTTGGATGTGCCAGAACTTTCTTCAGTTAAACAAGGAAAAAACTGAAGTCATTGCATTTGGAAACAAAGATGAAGTGTTCAAGGTGAATGCATACCTTGACTCTAGGGGTCAAACAACTAAAAATCAAGTGAGGAATCTTGGTGTGATTCTGGAGACAGACCTTAGTTTCAGTAGTCATGTCAAAGCAGTAACTAAATCAGCATACGATATACAGCATACAGCATACATTTTTTTATGTTAAATCATTTTCTAACTGTTTTAAATTCATTTTAAATAAGTAATTTTTAAAATAATTTTAAAAGTTTTAAAATTGCTTGTTTTATTATTTTTATTATTTTTCTTCATTATTATTTTACTTTCTTTTATGTAAAGCACTTTGAATTACCATTGTGTACGAAACGTGCTATATAAATAAACTTGCCTTGCCTTACTCCCGCAGGAGTCTTTCTGTATCTCCTCACTGCCACAGCAGTGTCTACTCCCACAGGAGTCTTTCTGCATTCCCTCACTGCCGCAGCAGTATCTACACCCGCAGGAGTCTTTCTGTATCTCCTCACTGCCACAGCAGTGTCTACTCCCGCAGGAGACTTTCTTTATCTCCTCACTGCCGCAGAAGTGTCTACTCCCACAGGAGTCTTTCTGTATCTCCTCACTCCCACAGCAGTAGCCGCTCCCGCAGGAACCCCATCTGTATTTATCCAATGTTGCAGCAGTGTCTGCTCCCGCAGGAGCTTTTTTCTGTCTTTTCCTACTGCCGCAGCAGTGTCTGCTCCTGCAGGAGCCTTTTCTCTTCTCTCTTCCGAGACACTGCCGCAACAATTATATATCAAAGGATGTCCAGCACCCCTCTAGCATCAAGCCCAGCTTTTTGGGGAGCTGTAAATGTGCATATCTGGCTGCTGTCCTGTTCTAATTGCTTTTTGGGGAGCACTTTGGGCTGGGCCAGCCACCGAGCTCAGACCCCTCTCCTCGGACGGGGTGGCCTGGGCTCTGGAGTCTTGCCAGGCTAGGAGCTCTCTCCTCGGACAGCATGCCAAATATGCTTAATAGTGATGTCCGATTCACGAACGAATCGTTCAATTTAACTGGTTCTTCTTAGTGAACCGGTTGAACCAGTTCACTAAATCGAACTGAATCATTTGAAACGGTTTGCATCTCTAATAAGCATTAATCCACAAATTACTTAAGCTGTTAACTTTTTTAACGTGACTGACACTCCCTCTGAGTCAGAATAAACCAATATCCCGGAGTAATTCATTTACTTAAACAGTACACTGACTGAACTGCTGTGAAGACCAAACTGAGGATGAACACCGAGCCGAGCCAGATGACAAACGAACACACCCACTGCTGGATTCTCGTTCTCGAGTCAAGAATCGGTTGCATCGGTTTTCGGATCACCAGTACACTGAACTGAGAACCGTTTCTGTCGGACACGTCCGATTTGAGAACCGATGAGCTGATTCTCGTTCTCGAGTCAAGAACCGGTTGCATCAGTTTTCGGGTCACCAGTACACTGAACCGAAAACCGTTTCTTCAAGACTGCATCGACACAACTGACTGGGACATGTTTAAGCAGGCTGCCACATGCAATAACACCACTGACCTCCAGGAGTACTCAGAGACTGTCACTTCCTACATCAACAAGTGCATTGATGATGTAACGGTCACAAAAACCATCACTGTCCGGGCCAACCAGGAGCCGTGGATGACAGGGGAGGTCTACAGACTCCTGAAGACACAGAACGCTGCCTTCACAGCTGGAGATGAGGTGGGCCTGAGAACAGCCAGGGCCAACCTGTCCCGCGGCATCAGAGAGGCTAAGAGACAGCACTCCAGGAGGATAGCTCATCAATTCAGTGACAGCAGAGACACTAGGAAACTGTGGCAGGGGATACAGACCATTACGGACTACAAGCCCCAACCACGGACCTGTGACAACAACATCTCTCTGCTGAACGACCTTCTTCGCTCGCTTTGAGCAACAAAACAGCACCACTGCACAGAAGACTCCACCTCCTCCCGGCGACCAGGTGATGACGCTGACCCCAGACAGTGTGAGGAGATCCTTCAGCAGGATCAATGCACACAAAGCTCCGGGTCCTGACAACATCCCTGGGCGTGTACTGAAAGACTGTGCAGCAGAACTCACTGATGTCTTCACAGACATTTTCAACATCTCACTGAGTCAGGCTGTTGTTCCCACATGTTTCAAAACAACCACCATCATTCCAGTTCTGAAGAAGCCATCTCCATCCTGCTTCAATGACTACCGTCCTGTTGCACTTACCCCCATCCTCATGAAGTGCTTTGAACGGCTAGTCATGCACCACATCAAGTCTGTGTGGTATGGCGCCTGCAACGCGTCCTGCCGAAAGACTCTGCAACGCATAGTGAAAGCAGCTGAGAAGATCATTGGTGTCTCTCTCCCCTCCCTCCAGGACATTTATGGAACCCGTCTCACCCGCAAAGCCCTCTGCATCACAGGTGATCCCACTCACCCATCACACAGCTTCTTCAGCCTGCTGCCATCAGGGAGGAGACTGGGGAGTCTCCAGGCCAGGACCAGCAGACTGAAGGACAGCTTCATCCACCAGGCTGTCAGAAAGCTGAACTCCCTCCCGAACTTGCCCCCCCTCCCCTCTTCTGCCCCAGGCACCACTGAACTATGAAACCCCCCCCCCAGATCCCACATCACCCCCCCCACACACACACTAATATATGATGGCATGCACCAGTCACTTTGTGCAGCATTTGTCTGCTCACTACCTCATTCAGCATGGAACTGACGTCATTCCACTACCTCATCAGTCAGTTAAATAAATAACTGCTCTCGAGCCCTTTGTCACTTTAATCAGACTTAATAAGGTATTCTTAATAAGGGATTTTTTTGCACTAAAAATCTTTTATCTGCACTGTTGTTCACTTCATTGATTTGCACTCTATCTGCCATTTGCCTAGCGCAGCGCTGCTTTATTTAACTTTATTTTTAATTTTATTATATGTCTTTTTTTACATTTCCTTATACAGTTGTATCTACAGTTTATATTTGATCTAGATTTTTAGGCTTTAATGTTAATGTTATCTGTATGCACCGGGGTCTGAGAGTAACGCAATTTCGATTCTCTGTATGTATGTACTGTACATGTGGAAACTGACAATAAAGCAGACTTGAACTTGATTTAGACAAAAAGGTTCTTCTATGGCATCTTGAAACACCTTTATTTTTAAAAGAGTATATTGCTATAAAAAGGCAATTTGCATTTTGGATTGTAACTCTGGAACCATAACTGCTAGAATATAAATAATTTTTTTCTGTGTAAATATATTTTATTTCTGTTATGAAAATGTTCACACGATTTTCACAAAAAAAAAAAAAATTACTAAAAAAAGGCACTTGTGATAAAAAAAAGTTATCAGAAGAAGTTTGATTAATTTCTGCTCACCTGTTATTAACAGTGTCTGCCCTTCTTGACTCTGGGGCCAATGGCAACTTCATCTCCAGGACTCCCTGTTGCCATTTCAATAAGATCCCTTGCAACACAGCCCTCCTGATCCAATAAATAAGTGGAGACATTCCTCTAATAGTTCTGGAAGGCTCAACAACTGATATTATCTAAGAGTCCATCGCAGTGTAAGCACTCTCCAGTCATTTCTTGGAAGTCAAGTAAAGTTTTAAAGTTAAGTAAAGAGATGGAGATTCTGGTCTGTTATCGTGATTAACTTTATGTCTCCTGCCCCATGTGAGTCCTAGAAAACAAACTGCATCCACTGTTCACGTAACGCTGGGTTCTTTGGAAAGCTAAACAAGGTTATCTTTCAATCACAACCTAAAAAACCCTTCTTTGTTGACATTCTTCTCTATTAAGTCCTGTGCCATGCTGCCATGACCCGAATGAAGCGCGTTGATGGGTTGCTCTAGCTCTGGTTGATGTGTGAGTGCGCTCTTCTGGGAAAAGTGCCCATACAAGGAATTCTGCCCTTCATGACGTCATAATGCTCAAAAAAAAAAAAACTTTCCGAAACTTATATGAACCTGGAAGGAGTGACGTCATACGTCCAAATCATTTTTTTTAAACTTTGGCCATGTTTAGCATGAGAACATTGTAAACAGTGTAAAGTGAAGTATAAAGTCTTAAACAGTGTAAATAGCTCAAAATGCATGAAATGGCATTAGAGCCACCCGCCCACCATATTAAAGCTTAAACATACAACATAGACACAGATTTAACTGCTGTCACACATAACATGTCTTATATCTTTAACTTAAACAAAACGCATAATAAAGAAACCAAAACATGGACTTCTTTTCAATGAGATACCAATGGTTATATAATATTCATTCTTTATATCAACTTGCTTACTTTTCTGTGTGAGTGATACAGATGTGTGTGCTCAGAAAACCGGACTGAATTGAGTACTCTTTCCGTCTCATCACACTTTCTGTAATTTATCATATCTCTGCTTTTTTCTTACTCCCAAGACGTTTACATTTTTTAATGTTTTATGAGGCTTGCAGCAAGTGTATACTAGACGGATCAGTACAGCTCAAATGTGTGCATCTAACCATGCAAAAGATTCGTTCTGATTGGGTCTCTTCCCGAATCGTCCCTCCCTAACATTTTTGTCTCATTTTTATGCGTTGACAAAAATATCAACAGATTTAGTCATAGTTTTTGTAATTTAAAACAAGTTTTTATTCAAAGGCCTTTAGCTTCTTGAACTGATTGCAGACTTTGTAGACAGTTGTCAACATAAAATGATTGTTTTACTGATTTTGTTGGAGTGGAGTCAGTTATCATGAGCTACCTGTTGCAGAGCATATATAAAACAAAAGCATATGGTGTGGAATGTACCAGGATTTGGCGGTCTGTTTTGTATCTTGTACATGAGAACATTGTAACAAGAGTGGATTTCACAATCAAAGCTCTCTATTGTTCTTAAGGATTGAGACTGAGCCATTTTAAGGTGTCAAACCACCTTTTCACCTTATGTATAACAACCTAACAACCTTAAGGTGACACCATGGTTGCAGACATATCACTGCTGTGGGGAATTGTCAAACAATGTGTGTCTCTGAAAGGATGAATGATATCGGATAACAGAAAAGACTCAAGCATTTGAGGGATGATCTATCATTTTGTATGTGTGCCATGTTGCAGAGGATTGTGAGGAGAAATTTAAGCAGACACAGTTGTGGGAAGCCAGCACTCAGCTGACTGAAATGGAATCTGGAGTACGGGAATGTTGCTGAGCAGCAGGCATGGAGATGGAGTTATTCATGACTGGTGTTACTTTTCTGCAGTGCCAGCTTGCCTGGTGTGCATCGGGTAGGCTTTACGTTACATTGTTAGAATGCAATCACTGCTTGAGGTTATAGGTTTTGTTCAGACATTTTTTTCAGGGTACGCCGCATCTCTTGCACCCAGTGAATTTGGAATAGCAGAAAAATGTCTTGAGATATCTGAAATGAAGCACTTGGCTGGCAGAAATTCTAAATGCTCAAAAATATGATTTGTTTTTCCTTCTGGAGTGATTTAGTCTGCCCCTGATCCAAAATTTGTTTCTACATGCTTATCATTGACTGATGCATACTTTCCAGTAATTATCTATCATAAGGATATCATGCTTTTTTTTTTTTTGTATTATTATTATTGTAATGCACAATTCTTTTGACACATTCTTTAAAATATATAAATAAAAGAAAAACTAAAGCAATAATATGGTTTACAGTGAGTTAAATTATGACTGAAAATTATGGAGCCCCACACATAACATGCAGGAAAAAATATTAGGCTAAATCATGTGCACAATTTACTAATTCGTTCCCTCAACATACTAAAACGTGCACACAATTACTATTGCGTTCCCTCAATTAACTATTGCTTTCCCTCGATTTACTATTTGTTCACTCGATTTATAAATTGTGTGCACAATTTACTAAATTCGTTCCCTCGATCTGCTAAATCGTGCGCACGATTTAGCAAATCGACTGAACGCAATAGTAAATCGAGGGAACACAAAAGTATACAAGTTTTAGTACATTGAGGGAACAAATTAGTAAATCGTGCGCACAAATTGTTTATTTTTTCTTGCATGTCATGTACGGGGCTTCGTAGAAATATGTTTATTAACTCGAGTACTTGATTTATGAACCTGATGTACTCAAGAGTGCCAAGATGAAAGTTTGGTCATTAGATAATATAACATGGGCATTAGTAAGGGTTGGCCCGTTGGATAGGCGAAATAGGCAAATGCTAGGGGCACCCAAATTAGTTACGAGGGAAGGGATTTGTGGAAACTGTGGTAACTAATTATTGTGAAACAACAGGGCAGTCATTGCCAGTGACATTACATTGAGCGCAAAAGAACCGGTGAACCGTTTTCTTTTTTTTTTTCAATTGGTTTTATTTGATCAAACTGTCCAAAAGAACCGGTTCACTTGAGCACCTGCTCCTTTGCCCCTTAAGTGCCCTTTTGTCAAAGCAAAATTTCCTTGAATTTCCTCGAAGCGAATAACATTCCCTTTTGTGAATGCCTGCCCATGCCCAATCATAATATTAGTACAATTTATTAATAATAATTTAGCCGTAGACTGGGACGATTCCTCATTTTTTAATTGCTAAAAGATATTTTCAACACCGCGACAGCTGGTAAGTGGTGTTTCATTCTCAGCGAAGTGATTTTGATGTTTATCTACTTATTATTATTTTACAAGAACGATGTGATGTGAAAACATGCAGATATGTTGTTTATATTGCTGTATGTAGCCTGTAGTGTAGAAGTAACACTAGCGTGTTTCCTACAAAAGCAACAGTGTTTACAGCAAGACCACTTTAGCCTGTAAACTCAATAATGTAAAAAATAATTAATATCAATAAAAAATGCATAATATACCTGACATCAAAGTACAGTGTGAAGGATTTGTCATTTGTTTACATCGCAAAGGTGTTCGATTTTAGACAACAACAACTACAACAGTAATAATAATATTAATCACTATATTCCAGTGTATCAGTTTTTTTATGTTTTGTATCAATATTTAAGGTGGACTTATTGATTAGGTGCAAGAGTAGTAGTGATGGTTAAAATAATAGATTAATGCTGAAATAGTAAATTTAGCATTTTCATGTGGACTAGAAGTTTTTTGTTGTTGTTGTTGTTTTTTAACAAAGAACGATAAACTCCGTGTATATAAATATCCGTGTACGTTTGGACTAGGCCTAAGTTTTGACCTCATTGGCGTTCCATACAGGATGTGTCATGTTAGTGTTGATGTGACGTCAGATGTTTCGTAGGCAATCAAAATGAAGGCACACACGCGGTAGATCTGGCCATACCTCGTAGCTGAACACATGACAATGCATGAAGCTAACGTTAAACCCGGCGCAACATTTATTTGTTCGTTTCCCGACTGTCATGCGTCGTACAACAAAGCGTGGAAGCTAGAAGCGCATCTCTGTAAACACACAGGAGAGGTAAGTTAAGCGCAGGCCAACACGTGAGCGAATATTGTGTCAGTACATTTCATATAACCTTAAATTAAACCTTTCTGTTTTATCTGCGCATGTATGATGAGTTCAAATCGGTCAACACGGCTGTCAGAGGTTTGATGTGAACGATAACTTTACTTATTGATTGATTTGCAGAGGCCATATAAGTGCGAGAATAGCGGGTGCGGCAAATCATTCTGCACGAAATATCATCTCGCGCGCCATAAGCTGACACACACCGGCGACAGACCTTACATGTAAGTGTGTGTGTGTGTGTGTGAGAGAGAGAGATAGAGAGCGAGAGAGCTCGTGTTTAATAGAATAGTAAAGTGTCATTTCTCGCGCTATGTTGACAGATGCACGGAGGACGGATGCAACGAAGGATTCACCACAAACTCCAACTTGAAGAAACATATTTCACGTATTCACAGACAAGAGACAAAACAATACATAGTAAGTAAATGTAAATGCATCTAGACACAAAAAAAGTTCCATGCATTTCTGAGTGCTGAATTAAATGTCTAAACTCAAATGTAAAGATGGTTATATTCAGATATATTTAAACTCCCTTTTGCTGGAAAACAGTGGCATGCGCAACAAACCTGAGATATACAAACAAGTAGCAGCTTTAACTTATGTCAACTGAAATTGTATTACCATAAAGTAATATTAAGGGTGTATATTATATATGTGATTTTTGTTGATTTCATTGTTCTAATACTGTTTTTGTTCCCCAGTGTACATTTGAAGGATGTGGCAAAGCATTCAAGAAAAATAACCAGCTGAAAACCCATGAGTGTGCACACACAGAGCTGCTTCCTTTCTTGTAAGACTTTTTACACCAGTTTGTCTGTGTTAACTCTCTTTCAGTAAACTAGCATAATATAACACTTGATTTCAGCTGATGTTCTGTACACTCTGCAATGGCTCTGATCCTCAGGTGTTCACATGAAGGCTGCGGGAGACGCTTTTCACAACGTGGTAAACTGAAGCGCCACGAGAAGGTACACAAAGGTACGTTCTCCGCTTGTCCTGTCATACAAGTATAATATAGTATAAGCTTATATATAAGTATTCTGATCGCATACAGTGGCTTTGTGAGGCATAACAAGTACAAATGTCAGCATATTTGATTGGAACACAAGATTGTAGTACTTTTTTGTCTCTTTAATTCATTAGATGTGCATCACCTTACCTTTCATACTGACATAACTTTGCAGGTTATTCTTGCACAGCGGAGAGTTGCTCGTTTGTGGGAAAGAACTGGACGGAGATGACAAACCACAAAAAAGTTCATATAGGTAATCCTATGTGTTTTTCTGAATGTAAATAGCGTAGCCTTACAGAAAGTTACAGAATATAACTTTGGTTATTGTTGTGTGTGTGTGTGTGTGTGTGTGTGTGTTCAGTCAGGGTACAGTGTGCTCAGTGTCAGAAAACATTCAGGGACAGCTGGTTCCTGAAGCAGCATCAGCATGTTCACTCTGAAGAGCGTGTGGTGTATCACTGTCCCAGAGATGGATGTTCACGCTCGTACACCACTGCCTTCAACCTGCAGAGCCACATACTGTCGTTCCACGAAGAGCAGCGCTCCTTCATCTGCACTCACCCCGGCTGCGGCAGGACCTTTGCCATGAAGGTAACTGTGCTTTCCCATCATCAGAGATTTGAAGTATCTGCCTACCTACCTAACTACTAGGGCTGTCACGATTCCTCGATTCAGTTCGAATACTTGATAAAAAAAAATGCTTGATTTTGCATTTTGCCCGTGTCGCGTTACCGGCAAAATTCCAGAAGTGGCGCATTCCATGAATGAGACTCCATGAAATGCGTTATTAGACCGTCTTCCAAGACCACGTGATATATTAGACCCATTTTAAAATCATGATAAAGCATAATGCTATTGGGAATTCACAGACACTACGGTTCAGTTAAATAAATATATGCGATGCGTCTAAGAGTGGCTCCATTTACAGTAAATGCTGCTCCACACAAACTGTTAACATTTACATGCGTCTCAAACTCCATCTTATGCATATTGCTGTGAGTTCGGGTTTATTATAACGTTCATCTGGGAACGCAATGTGAGCCACTTCATCAGATTTATAAGGTAAATAATTTATAAACCTATGCAAACACAGGAGGATATATCAGTCTCTTTCTCGATATGCGAACTGTTCATCGCGATTTCAGAATAAGTTAACACAAAGTGGCTGTAGTATTTCAGTCGTAAACAAATGGGCAAATTTTAAAGATTAAGTGGACTTTTTAATTAAATGTCAAAATTAAACACATATTTGATCGTGCTGTAGTGTTCGTCGGCACCTCTGCAGGCCTTTTAATGCATAATGTTTATTAGCTGTATTGTTTATAATACAATCTGTATTTTTGTGTTTTGTTCAATTATTACTTGCTTTTGATACTTTATTTGAACTAAAAATGATTGCCTCATTGCTATTATATATGCATTCTAAGTCATTTTAAAGGCTATTGTTCGCTTTGGTCTATTTATATTACCACAAAAAAAAATATTTGTGATTTACTCGATTAATCGTCAGAATAATCGCCAGATTACTTGAGTACCAAAATAATCGTTAGTGACAGCACTACTAACTACATTTCCATTCAAGGATTTTTTTTTTCTCACAAACAAAAAGAGGTTTTAAAATTCAACATAGAGCTGACTGAAATGCTAATTTATATATTTTTTTGCTACAGCAAAGTTTACTGCGCCATGGTGTGATGCATGATCCTGAAAAGAAACAGGTAACTGCTTGTAGTATTTATTACTGATCAGCTGAAACTGACTTTTAGACTTTAGGTTGTAATTGAAGGGTTGATGAAAACAGGTATTTAAAACGTATTTAATTTGAAAATAAGTGCTCTTATTGTCTCTTTCAGTTGAAACCCCGTCCGAAGCGCTCCCTGGCGTCCCGTCTGAGTGGCCACAAACCAAAAAACAAACGTCTAATGAAAACTTCAAATCCAGATGATCCTTCGGTGCCGCAAATCAACCAATCAGAAACGACCATGAATCCGCAATTAATTGGTCAGTTGCATTCTCTCAGCTCTGAAAGCAGTACATTTCCAAATCCAGACTTCCCAGAAACCCCCCAGAGCTTCATAAATTCTGATTTAGAGCCCATTAAATCAAAAAGTGTTGTCAGCAAAACAAAATCCATTTATTCTGAGCTCAATGACGCTGCAGATCCAGTGGTTCACCTTCTAGAGCCCTTTTTAGTGTAGAGTCATATTCCACTGAACCCCAAAGAAACATTTTAAAGACTTGTTCCAAAGGAAACATGCCACTGCAGAAAAATGCACGCTTGTACTGAAATCTGCATGTTTTATTGTTGCTTCAAGTCGTTTGGTTCTTCTGTGGAGGAGGTACAAAGAGATGCTGGTGTCTCAGGTTTTAAATTCTTGTTCGAAGTCTCTGCTCCCTTTTTCTGCAGTTCTTTAGCAGAAGCAAGCCGAAGGACAGCACTAACCACAGACGGTTTCCATACAAACCCAGCAGGCACTGATATCCTCTCCACCGTTGGCTTTAAGACTTTGACCTGCGAGGGGGGAAAAAATAAAGAAAATGCTGAAATCTGCTGTGCTCATTTAATAGTAAATGTAACTGTTTTGTTGGTTGTAAGTTGACATTTATACAATGAATTTGTGTATAAATAAACTAATTGCATGTAAACTTGGATCAAGCGTTTCGGGGTCAATTCAAGTTAAGCTTTTTGACAGCATCGATGATCAAGTTCATAATAATAAATCATAATTTTACAATGCAATTCTGTGGAACAAGACCTCGTAGTGGAGCAAACGTCATCATTCTGAAAGTATTGCCACAAGTCTTGACCACATACTAGACGATTACTAGTAATGCTAAATAAATAGTTACTCAGTAAAGCCATGAGCCAGAAATGTAGTCTCGCAGGTAAAAGGATGATATTAGACACTACTTGAAAACGCAAACATAGACGGGACGTGCTTTTGAACAATGCACAGATTTACTAATCAAATGCAAATGAAAGGTGCATTTACTCAAAACCCACAGTAACACACAAGCAGAGACGGTTCCTCCGTTGTTATTATTGTGGATTCTGGTGGTTTACGGTCCTTCAGAGTTGAACTCCGACAAACTGACCGAAGCTACTCACACTGGATCGTGAGAAACCGACGGAGAAAGTGGAATCAGTCAAGTGAAGACTTCAAGACAAATAATCTGGGACATAAACACTCATTTTGCCCAGAAAACATGAAGGCGAATGACTTTTCTGACTGATAAACGACTCTTGGCATCACACCAAAGCAATTTGCGTAAACAGTACAGCATATTATGCATTTATTATTATTAAAAATGCCAAGGTTTTGTAAGGCCAATGTTCACTCACTAGGTACCTGTATGGCTACTAAATATATCTAGAATATAATTTTTAAGTTCTTCATTTAAATAAATATTTAGATGTGATTAAACACTAGATTTTTAAATTAGAAATGTAAAAGTTAATAACTTAGGCCTACATGCTTTTTTAAATAATACTCTCATAATTACACACAATGAATGCAAGCAAATACTGAATTTAAACCAAGTTTAAAATGGTGCTAAAAAGGCATTCAACTGGATTCAACAAAATAATTTCATCCCCTTTATTTGTATAGTATACACACAAAATTGGTATTTAATTGAGATCGGAACCCACCGCGCGCACACACACACACACACACACACACAAATAAATAAGTATATATATATATATATATATAAATAAAAAAATCTCACTTCAAGCTGAATTGAAAGGTTTGGCAGCCCTGATTCCATGCTAGTTTCGCTCTGAATACTGTTTATGCAATTTTGTTGCATGCAGCTTTAATTTTGATAAAAATAAAATCAAATACATAAAAATGTCCTCTGATTTGCAGGTGCCTTTTGGAAAGGAGTACAACTTTGCTTAGCCAAATAAATAAACATTTCAATCCCTTTTGAATATAGGTGTAACATATAGTGTGATTAGAGAAGAAAGTTTATCAAACTTTCTGAGTATGTTTAAAATAATATATATAACAAATACATATATTTGTAGAAGAGATACTCCATTATTTTGTGCTTTTTAAATGTCTATATATTTCCATGCTTTGTTGCATTATTGTACTTGTACTGTGCTGTGCATTTTAAGTATGGCATTACGGATGACTATTTCAGTTTTAGGAAAAAGTGAAGGTTAATTAAAAGTTATGATTTCCTTGCATAGACCTGGGTTTAAATGAAATATAAGACTGCAGCTAGACTTAAGCCAGATGTATCAAATGTTGTTAATAATAACAATAATTGTTTGTTTTAAATTTAGGAATGCAGACCTCGCGACTGACCAATCAGAATCAAGTATTCCACAGAGCAGTGTAATAATGAATAACTAAAGAGCTCTGAATAGCATCTCATAGCATGGACAGATGAAGAAGACCTGCCTCAGTTTCTGTGCACTGGACCGTGTTTAAATGGAGCTGACACAATCTGACCCTGAATTAAATAAATAAACTACAACATAATCAGCTATAATAATATTAACTCCTTTTTATTTTGTTCTACTTTTGTTCCATTCTATACTAAGCAAAACAGCACACGGTTGCTTTTAAACAATGCTAAATGGAACAATTGTGCTTTTTTTATCCATGTGTTTGTAAATTAGTGTGTATTTATTTACTTACATACTTATCAATTATTTCATGTAGTATCCTTATCATTTTTGGGGTGGAAATGTATCTTAATACCACCATGCATAAGCTATTTTAATATGCTTCCTGAAAGGCAGACCAAAACTTGGTAAATGCTTTCTAATATGTGTTTTGGACATTGTGGGAAAGGCAGCATGCTTCTCTCTGTTTTGGGGTTATATGTGTTTTTGTTGATCATGGAGCACGTCTTTGTTAGACTCTTACTCTGAGTGAACAAATAATGTTTTGTAAAAAATAATGTGTTTTGTCAGACAAACTCTATTTTAAAAGTTGTCTGTACTATCAACATTTTAAAAAGTTGATGTTACATAAAACAGTTTTATGACTGATGCACTAATAATTTGTTCATCTGAAGGAATGATTAGTTTAGCTTAAAAAGCAAGATTACGGAACTTGGATCAACAAGTAAAACAACTATAATTAACTTGATAAACAATTTTTCCCCCACATATTGTGCAAGCTCAGAAAGTAAAACATCCTGTTTTTTAGTTTTCTTTACGTCTAATACAGGCTAGTCATTTGTTCTGCATTTTGGCAAGCACCTGAGCAAACACCGAGCAATACAATAAAAACCACTCAATGCACACCTCACCCTGTAAATACTACTTTTTCTATGTAAAATCTAGTTTTTCCCTCGTTTTAATGCATATGGATCATATAGGGGAGCGTAAATAAATTATCAAAGTTTTAGAACAGAATTTTAATTTTCTAGACGGGATGAGATTTGTAGAAATGTACCATTGCATCAGTGTCTCATCAGTGGATGCTCTGCAGTGAATGGGTGCCGTCAGAATGAGAGTCCAAACAGCGGATAAAAACCACTATCCACAAGTAATCCACAGCACCAGACTAGCAGTTAATGTCTAAAACTGTGTGTTTGTAATAAATTAATCATTAAGATGTTTTTAACCATTGCTTGGCTAAAATATGTGTCCTCTAATACTGCTGTCTCTGAATCAGGAGTGAAATCTGCACAGATCAAGCCCTGTTTATAAGCCAAAACAGCTCTAAATAAATATATGGATGTTTTAATGTGAGACACAACAGGAGATTGGCTTTTCCATTGGAGGAGAAAATATACATTTGACACAGTTACAGACAGTGTTGATCAACTGATCCAGTCGATGAAAACAATGAACAGTAGTTTTTTATGCAAATAAGTAGTTGCAACCGGGGCAATCCAGCAGCGGTGGTCAAAACAAGTCTTAAATGTATTTAAATTCCAATCTTTGAAAGTGCATTTGTTGTCTGTCATCAAGCCAATCTCTTCTCCACAGCTCGAGTGAAAAAGTGTCAATGAAATTCTAAACAAAAATAAGAAAGAAATCTATCTTTCCATTTTCCTGAATTTCCATCATCATTCCTCCAGTATAAAGTGTGACATGATCTGACATGATGATGCTGTTGCAGTGCCAGGATGTTGTGGCTTGTTGCCAGGGTCTTCTTGTGCAGTTGCTAGGGTAGTTATTTTCCAGCCCAAGTTTTGAGCAAAGTAATGCAGCGACTATAGTTTTAAAACTATTAAAATATAGTATTATACTGCATGCCTCATCACATACAACATGTATAGTGGATATAACAGGATATGCTACACACTACAGTTCTACAATTTTTACATTGAGTGACTGTCACTGAGAACAATTTCTAAATGTTTCTTAATGTTTGTCTGATTTAAAATGTTCTCTGTAAATGGATCAATTTTTTTTTTTTTTTTTGATGATGTACAGCACTTTAGTCACTTTTGGGGCTTTATAAATAAATTAACTTGAGCTTGATTACAAATGCATTTGTGTCATGAACTGTGTTTCATCAGCGTACATATCCCAAGGGCCGCATATACAAAGAAAACAATATAGGACTTAAAATAGAGCCCTGACGGAGACCATATTTTAAAGGAACCACAGAAGAGGAGACATTTGCAAAATCAACAGAGAATGTTCTATCCTTAAGGTATGAATGGAACCATTTCAGAGCAGTACCCCTAAACCCAACCTCACACTCCAACCTTTTGAAAAGAATTGAATGATCCACGGTGTCAAACGCGGCACTGAGATCTAACATGATTAAAACCACAGCACTACCAGAGTCAGATGCTAAAAACAAATCATGCAAAACTTTAACCAGAGCAGTCTCTGTACTGTGACCAGCTCTGAAACCAGATTGAAATTCATCTAAAAGAAAAAACAGCCTTTTCTATGACTTTAGATAGGAACGTTAGTTTACTAATGGGACGGAAGTTAATCAATTCTGTAGCTGCTAGGCTTAGTTTTTTAAGTAAAGGAGAAACCACTGCATGTTTAAGACAAGATGGCACAGAACCATTAGATACAGAGCTGTTCACAATCGACAGTATGCTAGGGCCCATATTGTAGTGAATAGCTGCTTTACAAAATGTTCGTGCCATAATCATCTCAAGCAGACTTTATGCAACTGAGATTTAAATCAGTTTGATGTGTGCATGCATTGATCTCTGGCAACATTTGACCATAAATTAATGGTTAATAATTTTGTTAAATAGCTGGTCATGTTTTGTATTTTTGTTACATTAATGCAATAATTTGCAGCTTCTGTGAAAAGTTAGACTTCTTAATTTTGGAGATAACTTATTATGGGAATAAAAGTGTTAAACAGCATTAATTATTTTTGGGACTTTTTTCATAACTGGAAATTAATGAACTATATGTATTTCATATGCAAATTTAGTGAATACAGGACTGTAGCAGTGTAACGAAGTAGCGACAATTCTTTTTATCTTTTTATTATATGTTATTTGTCATATTTAGACAAACAAATAAGTCAAATCGAAAAAGAAAAAAATTGTTTTGTGACGGTGAAGTTGAAGTCTGTTTCACTGGAAGTTATGATGTTATTTTTTATTACAAAGTGAAAAAAAAAAAATTCTGTGTTCACAAAACTTGCATTAAAATCGAGTGAATTTCTATTTCATTCCAACTTTGAATGTGCATGCAGCTGACAGCAGACCCTTGGGCTCCACCAAAAATCTCTTTAAGTTGACTCTTTTGTACAGTGTAGGTGGGGTCATCCAGTTCCTTCTGCATTATACATCACTGTTATAAAACACTCGGCTTAATGCTATTTTTGAAAATGAAACACAAGTTCACTTTGCCTGACCCGGGTTCATATAACACGTCTCTGTTATCAGTGTCCTCTCTCTCTGTCTCTCTCTGTCTCTCTCTCTCTCTCTCTCTCTCCCTCTCTCTCTGTCTCTCTCTGTCTCTCTGTCTCTCACTCTCTCTCTGTCTCTCACTCTCTCTCTCTCTCTCTGTCTCTCTCTCTCTTTCTCTCTGTCTCTCTCTGTCTCTCTCTCTCTCTCTCACTCTCTCTCTCTCTCTGTCTCTCTCTGTCTCTCTCTCTGTCTCTCTCTCTCTCTCTGTGTCTCTCTCTCTCTATCTCTCTGTCTCTCTGTCTCTCTCTCTCTCTCTCACTCTCACTCTCTCTCTCTCTCACTCTCTCCACTCAGCTCGAGCTAAAAGCCCCTGAACGGGACGATAATTGCCCAATTAGGCCCTCGCCCGAGGCCCGTAGCGCCTCCACGCACCGATAATTGGCTGAAAGCAAACGAATGGCCAGCAGACAAACAAGCTACTGGAAAATAATTACTTGGAGTGTTTCTTTTCAGTAGCTGTCCAGCGGATTTCATTATCGTGAACAGCCACTAAAGCTGCTCGAAACGCTGGTGGTTGTCATGTTCATAGGGACTTGATAATGACATTAATATGTCTTAATGGCTGGTTGTATTGTTATAAATAGGAAAATGAGCCGAGATTGTCTTGCTGTGGCGAGCTCAGCAGACACGAGGAGTTAAATCAGTGTGCTTGTCAAAGCTCCAGTAATCTGTTATATGAACACCAGTAATGCCTCTGCCATTAGGGCTCATCTTCCCTAAATTCATTACTGCCCTGCTTTCCCTTTTATGTTTCTAATGCCCAATCACATTTCTCTCTGCTTCAAGTGGTTTTACAAGGACTGGACTGACTGACAGACAACTGACAGTAATAGACTGACAGTAATACAGTCACACTTCCAAAACCCAGAGTTTCAGATATCTCTTTTTTTATGTATTGTGTACTGATTTTTGACACTTATTCAATTTAATTCCACTATTCTCATCTCACTTACTGAAGAGGCAACTACATAAAAAATCAATCAATGCATTTTTACTTAATCTCTCCATAAGTTTAAGAAGAAAGAAAATCCTGAGTAGTGATGCACAAGTTGCGTTGTTTTCTGTTGAACCGGTAAACTAATTATTATCAGTGTAATGTACTGTGCATAAGACTTGACGTTCATGCTGATCCAGATAGGAATGCAGCACTTAACACCATTGGGGAACCAAACACACTGAATGCACTGAATGCACACAACAGAACAGCTCTCTGTTCTTCTCACAGCCAATTCAGCAAACTCTATGGCCATGACCAATGTAAATTTCAGACGCTCAAAGCATGCAAACCAGCAATAGGCTCTCTGATGACTTTGATATTTGGCTTTTGGATGTCTTTGCGGAAGATTCTGAGTTCAGTCAATGGTATTGTGGTTTGTTGACTGGGTTGGTGCTTACTGTGTATTTTGGAAAATGTCCTCCCATTTCTCCAACTGATGTGACTATATGTTTTCCTTGTTTCTCCTCCTCTCACTCTTTAACTCCCGTCCATCGTTTGGCGAGCCGATTCAGCAAACTCTATGGCCATGACCAATGTAAATTTCAGACGCTCAGTGCATACATACAAGCGACAGGTTCTTTGAAGACTTTGATATATGGCCTTTGTTGAAGATTTTGAGTTTTAGTCAGTGATATTGTGGTTTGTCGATTGGATTGGTGCTTATTGTGCAATAGTTGGCGTGTATTTTAGAAGTTTCTTTGGAAAATATACTCTAGTTTCTCCCAGCTGTTGCCTTCGTGAACAAGATTCCTTGTTTCTCCTCCTCTCACCTTCAACACCCATCCATCGTTTGGTGAGCCATTTCATCAACCTCTATAGCCATGACATGGCATGACCGATGTAAATTTCAGATGCTCAAAGCATGCATACAAGCAACATGCTTTGAAGACTTTGACGTTCGGCTTTAGGCTTTCTTTTCTGAAGATCTGTGTTTCAGTCAATGGTAAAAAATGGTTCTCCCATCTCTCTAAAGTGTTGCTTTTGTGACCAGGGTCCCTCTCCTCCTTTTCGCTCTTTAAACACATCCACATGAACTTTGAAATTCTGAAATCAAAGATGCTAAGAAGCATGCAAACCAGCAAAGAACTTTGCAGTCTTTGGTATTTAGGTAAGCTTTCTTAACAATTGTATTTTGGTTTGATTGGGTTGATTTGGTTTGGCACTTTGGTTCAGTTAAAAAGCTAAAACAATCATTATAAAATGTTTTATATTGTTCTGTCACAGTATAATAATAATTGATCCTTTGCACTGCCTTTAGGACCAAGCTTCCTCTTGTTTGTCTCTCTCTAACTCTTGTCCATGCTTGATGTGTGTGTATGTGTGTGTGTGTTCATGTTTGTGTTTGTGATTACTTAGCTCTTGGTGACTAGGGATTGGTGGATGTGTATGTCTGTGCAATGCATATTTAAGCCAGTGTTTGGTGAAATTGTAGGGAGCAGGTGATGACTTTTTGGAGTGCATCCTTACACACCCCTCTTATTTTGCGGTTGAGCAGCGTGAAGAGTTGGGAGATGCAAGGGCCTCCATCCCTCTCTCTCAGGAGCTGCACCTGCCCAGACTGAGTGTGTGTGTGTGTGTGTGTGTGTTAGACTGTGTGTGAGAGACATGGTGAACTCTGACCAACTGACCTCAGAGCCTTGCTAATAGCCACCTGACCTGCATAACTGCAACACATGCAGATGAACAGACAGAGCGACGCTTTGTGTTACAATGATTTTAACTAGGTAGAGATGTTAAACACAACATGAAACAAAAGTCTCTGAATTCCATGATAAAGTTCATGCAAATCCATGTAACATACAGCATCTTATGGTTTATTGCTTTTATAATAATGTGGCATCAGCAATATGATAAAAACTCAGTTTAAAATAATTGCACTAGTTGTTAACATAAATCACAGTAAAGACATCTTCTACACAGAAATGTATTTCAGTAGTCAAATTATAAGCTTATTAACAGCAAACCTTTGCAGAATTCAATGGATGATGTCAACATATATCAGATAATTTATAACAACCTTAAGCTTGGCTTATCGAAACGAGCCAGTTACTTCATCCATTTTTTAAAAATGCTCTTCTCTCATCGTTCCACCACTGTAAACAACAATCTGTAATTTTTACAGAATATTACTGTAAAATGGTACACAAGATATAAATATATTTTATATATATATATACACAATTTTTTTTATGTATATTAGGTTGTTTTTTAATTAATATGAAGTGCATTATTTTAGTGTCAAATGTTCATATGTTTCCGATGTTTTGTCCAGTGGCGGCTCCAGACAATTTTGTTTGGGGGGGCAATGGGGTGTCCTGGTCATTTCAAGGGGGATCTCATGAAAACCAATAAAAAATACAGTGGACACGGCTAAGAACTGCAAATTACTGCTACTAAACAACAAAAACAACACCGCATATCAACTACTTTGTTTTTAATTAATTAATCAATTGCAGTTTGCACACAATATGCTCAAACTTTAAAGGGTTGACGCTTTAAATGGTTTGCATCACCAATACACATTAATCCACAAATGGCTTAAGCGGTTAACTTTTTTAACGTGGCTGACACTCCCTCTGAGCAGGGCCGTGCAGAGACCTTTGGAGGGGCAGATGCTCAAAGTATAAAAGGGGCACATGGAACAAGGCTTTAAATGGCGCTGTTCAAAATATCAATACAGCAATATATTGTGATGCATTCCTTGCTGATTTGCGTATAGATATGGATGGTTATGTATTGATACAGCAGCAAATGCTTTGATGCAGTTTTGAAAAAGAAACAATAGAGAAGACAATGTTAAGTTTAAAATAATAATAGCTCTGGGATTAGAAACTGAAATGTCTTAAATTTAGGGCTACAACTAACGATTATTTTCATAATCGATTAATCGGACGATTATTTTTTCGATTAACTGATTAATCGGATACAGGTTTTTTTTTTTTCAGTTTGATTTTTTTGTTTATTATAACTAAATAAAACCCTAAATCAGGGTATTTATGTTTAAAAGTGTACTTTAAAAAGTGCAAAAGCCACACATTAAATATCCAAAATATAAATAAACAAAACAAAATATTGAGTTGTGCTGCTCATATAAACTTCACATTATGAAATTAGGACACAAAGATGTTTGTAATAATATATTAAGCAGCGTATTTTGTTGAAATATCAAAATTATAAATAATAAACAAACAAACGTTACTGTTTGATACAGAGGTAGAATGCAGAAGAAGAGGAAAACTGTCACTGTTCAGTGTTGTTCATAAGAACATGTTTCTTATTCACTCTTCCAAAACTTTGAATTGGAATGCAAAAATGTCAGCATGTCCACATGCTCCGGGCTGAGGCTGGCTCTCTTTTTGGAAGCTATGTTACCTGCAGCGGAAAACAGACGCTCAGATGGTGTTGACTAGCTTGGGATACACAAGTAGGATTTAGCTAATTTTGCCAAGGTGGGATATTTATCTTTATTATCTCTCCACCAATCCAAAGGATTTTCTTCCTTGGCTAGGGGCCTCTCACCAAAGTAAGCCAGGACTTAATTTCTTATTTGAGTGTTGAGGTCCTCCTCAGCTTTCTCCTCTCTGCTCTCTTCATCACTGCTGCCTCCAGACTCAAGGAGTGAGTCAAGCAAAGATGTTGAAGGTTCAGCTGCAGTTCTTATGGTTGAGGTGGTAATTTGCTGTTGCACCATCTCCCTTCTTGCTGCAAGTACTTTAGCTTGCACTTTAGCTTGAACAGTTATAATTTGCTCAGGTGACAGAAATGTCAGTTTTCTGAACCCTGGGTCCAGAGCAGAGGAGAGAACCACAGGATTATCTACCTGATCAAAGAGTGTTTCCTTCCATCTCTTTTGAAGCTGCTCAACTGCTGTGACTTGGAAGGACTTCACTGAAGCTGAATCGTAGGCAGCACCTTCAGTGGACTTCAAGAGCCCTTTCACAAGTGGAGGCAATGAAGAGACTGTTATATATTCCTGCCCACTCATAAAAACAGTGGCACATTCAAATGGCTTAAGAGCAGTGCAAAGCTCTTCAAGCAGACTCCACTGGTCTGGTTTCAAGTCAAGATAGCGTTTGTCTCTGTGAGTGAGGGATGGGTCAGATAGAGTTGCAGTTACAGGCCACCTCTGTTTAATCAGTCTGTTAATCATGTAGAATGTACTGTTCCATCTAGTACTTACATCCTGAACAAGCTTATGCTCAGGTGTGCCCATTTGTTTCTGTTTGTCTTTCAGCTTGCTGCAGGCTTGCTCACTTTTTTTGAAATGCTCCACAAGACATCTTGCAGCTCCAACAGCTCTTTGAATGCCTGTGTTCTTTAATGCAGCATTAATCACCAACTGCAAGGTGTGGCCAGTGCAGCGTATACTGCTCCATCCATGTTTCTCCTCCAGTAATTTTGCAGCGGCCACAATGTTTGCACCATTGTCATGTACAATGGCACAAATTTTCTCAGAAGGGATTTCAAACTTGACTGCTACTTCTTCCAACCACTCTGCAATGTTGGTTGAGGTATGTCTCTCTTTGAGTGGCATGGTGGTAAGGCAGACAGATGTCATCTTCCAGTCATTCCCAATGTAATGGCGTGTAATGCCAAGGTAAGCTTCAGTGGCAACACTTGTCCATATATCAGTAGTTAAAGCCATTCTACTTTTGGTGGTGTTTATAGCACTCTTAATTTTTTGGAATGCCTCCTGATACTTCCTCTCCATTAATTTTGTGAAGTGGGTCCTTGAGGGAAGAATGTATCCTGGGTTGAGTGTGCCTACCATTTTTTCGAATCCTTCATCTTCCACCATTGACACTGGCCGCATGTCAGTTACCAACATATTAAGTATGGCATCTGTTACAATGGCTGCTTGTTGAGGAGTGCATGGGGGATTTCTCCTCTGAACAAATTCACTCATGGTGAGCTGTTTCTTTCTGAAATAAAACAACAGCATTTGAGTATGCAAGGAGAGACAATTTATGTGTAAATCAATATTTGCATTGTTTTTAATGATAATTACTGTTGGCAAGTTGACAAGCATGATTAATGAAAAAAAAAATCTAAATTATATACAACATATTATGTTTTAACGATTTTTGGTAAAACAAATTTACACAGACATGATGTTCAGATGTAAAGATATAAACCAAAACATCTAAAATATATAATAAATTCAGTTTTTATTTAAAATTAAATGAATTATAAGGATATATTGATCAATTAAATATAGAAAGACTGAAAACAAGCGTGTGAACGTAGTAGAGCCGCATTAGATCGAAACTTTTTAAAAACTTTTTATTACATGGCTTGGTTGAATTCCAATGTAGAATGCGGTCTGTTATTTCTTGATAACAGACCGCTCGCTGCGAAATATAACACATCGTTGCCATGAAAAACAGCGTTGCTATGGACGCAGGGTTCTAACCGTAGAGACGGAACGGACTATTTTCTTTAGTGAAAGCAATACAATCGTTTTTAAATCAATAAACTCAGGACAGGAAAAATTATGCATTCGCTAAAAACCACTGACTACAGTGACTAAAAAAACAATCTTTTACTACTGCTGTTATTAACTGCCTTTATATTTAGTTTGCCTTTAACCATTTAATTTAACCTATTTCTGCGGTAGCGCTATTATAATCCATCACTTATGTTGTGAGCGAACTGATTGCGCAACCTGATGCTCGAGACAAAATAGATCTAGTGTGACTGTCCCGAAGTTGGTAAACAAAGCTGTTTACACAGTAGCATTGAATTGAACCAGACTATACTATTTTCACATCTTCATATAATGAGAATATAGGTTACAGTTTTTGCTACCGTGCTGATGTTTCACCTTCATCCGTGACAACGTGTTTCCTCTTCATGTGTTCGTGCACCACTGTGGTACTTCCATGCCACACAAGCTCAGCTTTGCATAACTAGCAGATTACAGTCTTATTTGCTGCATTTAATGTAAAATGCTCCCATGCCTTAGAAGACTTGGGGCACACACTTTTTTCTGCCGCCGATTGATCTGTCATTTCTCTCTGATTAACATTACTCTCTGCCATTTTACGTGTGACTTGTCATGAAAGAGACGTCATCAGTAACGCTCCCCGTGACGTGAGCAGACCAACTAATCGACAATGACATTCGTTGACAACGATTTTCATAATCGATTATTATCGATTTTAACGATTAGTTGTTGCAGCCCTACTTAAATTGTCCCAACCTGATGGCTTTTTCTTCTCTGTTCTACAGAATAATTAAGAACAGAGGTTATAGTAAAAACTATAGAAAACACTTGTGCCTCCACATTTTCCTCTTTCTCACCAGCCTCTGTCTCCTGGCTTGCTGTTCCCTGCTCTCTTTCTGTCACTTGTGCCTCTACATTTCCCTCTTTTTCTTCCTCTATCTCCATCTCCTCATTTGATCCATTACTTTCCACTCTCTGTCCATCTAGGAAAAAGGCTACAATTTATTTCGGTGTTGAAAATATCTTTTAGCAATTAAAAAATGTGTGTGCGGCATGAGGAATCGTCCCAGTCGGATGAGGTCGTCGTCGTCAGGTGAAAGGTCATCATGTTGGTCATTTTATTTACGGCTAAATTATTATTAATAAATTGTACTAATATTATGATTGGGTGTGGGCAGGCATTCACAAAAGGGAATGTTATTACAAAAAAATTCGAGGAAATTTTGCTTTGACAAAAGAGCACTTAAGGGGCAGAGGGGCAGGTGCTCAAGTGAAACGGTTCTTTCGGACAGTTCGATCAAATAAAACCAGTTGAAAAAAAAAAAACGGTTCACCGGTTCTTGTGCGCTCGATGTAATGTCACTGGCGATGACTGCCCTTCGGTTTACCCGCGCTTATAACATTAGCTCAGTATCAGTTCAGAATCAATCACCAAAAGATTAATCAGTTCAGTTCAGATGCTCTGTGTGTCTGTCTGCTTCACACTGAATCACACATGCGCAGTATCATCAGCTCCTCAGTTCTCGAATCGGACGCGTCCGACAGAAACGGTTCTCTTTCAGTGTACGAATTAATGTCGAAATAATTATTATTTATTATTGTTCTGCGTAGTTTGAAGAGACTTGTATTTTTATATTTATCCCGGATATATATATATATTAATCAGGAAGAGGGTGGGGGGTCAAATCATTTTTGGGCAGGGTCTTGAGACCCCCCAGGCCCCCCTCCTGGCACCGCCGGAGCTTCGGGTTCAAATCATTCCTTAATCACGTGACAGATCCATGTGCTATTTCTGACATTTCTGTCACTTTTGTAACTGTTTCTTCAGGATCTGTGATGTGTTATTATTTTATAAATAAATAAAACCCTGTTATAAATAAAATATTTATTAATTTGTCTTTTTGACTGTCTATCAGTAAATAAACATTAGGCTATATAATAATATAATAATCTAAGTATTTATAGCCTAGTTTGATTTTTTAATCCAATTTTGAGTTTGCTGGTATAATAATTGCTTTTCCTAGGCAGACTTGACAAATTGGTGTAATATATGTATAAGATGCTTGCTCAAAAGGGACATAATGACATAAATTAAAAGCAAATAACATTTTGAATCCTAAACAAGTAACATTACAGTTCTATAGTCTTATCTGAAGGGTGAACTCAAAAAACATAAATCATACTACAAGGTCATTTTTGAAGATTAGAATCCACTGAAAAAAAAAACCACAATCAAAGTGATGTCGCCGTCGAGAGACGACTCGTTCTTCCTTAGTCACATTAAAGATTCGTTCAAAATGAATGAATCGTTCAGGAACGACACATCACAAGACACCAAACAAAGAGCTGGTAGCTATCTTTTATGTATAGTTTAATATGTTTGTATGGTTTTCTCAGATCAATGATTTTACCCCGTCAGGCTCTGCTCGCGTTGGTCGTGGTTGATTTCAATCGAATGTTCAGTCAACGTTTAATAAAACACAATAAAAGTAAAATACGCTGGGCGCTATCAAACAATAAACAGTCATGGTGATTTGCATATTTTGTATCAGTTTATTTTGTGACAGTGACCACATAGCAAGATTGCACCAAATGACACTATGCACAGAATGCTCCATAATAATAATAGTCTGGTGGCACGTTACTTGTTAATGCATGAGAGTAAGTCAGTTAGAGAGTCAGTTAAATTGTCAGGCCTAACTTAGTCATTTACACGTGAAATAACATGGATGCATTCTGTGCATTTCATTCACAATTTGAATTATTATTATTTTTATTTTTTTTTAGATTGAGAATAACAGACACACATAAGTGTTTCTTTTGAAGGCAGGGAAGAGAGCAGTGCCAAGCCATGAAAAGAGGTAGGGAGTTTCTTTCAAAGAAAAAAATTAAAAATTAATTTATTATCAAATTTAACTTGGATATATATACAGGGATGACAAAAAACTAAATTAATCAAAAATGTGCTTTATTACTACATTTGTTTACAAGTAACTTTATTCTAGTTAAAAAAAAATAATAAAATGTAATGTAATATACTGTAGAATTTAGCTTTTTTTTTTTTTTTTGGTCACCTGCGGCCACCCCATTTGGAGGCAGTGCCCCCCCACATGGAAAGAACCTACATGTGGATATATGCGCATATATGAAACCTATTTGCAGTGTATATGCACATATATGCTGCACATATGCACATATATGATAATATATATGCTACATATATGCGCATATATGCTACATATATACGTATATATACTGTATATATGCTGCTCATATTTTCTATTATCAAGGCAAAAACGAAGAATTAACGAGAAAACTTATGCAAGAACTTATGTATGTGGAAACATGTGAAATTGGTATCACATGTAATTGGCATGTTATGGAATTTAACTATGGCAATATATTAACATGATATACAGAGCCGGACAGTAACGGAGTACATTTACTTAAGTACAATTTTGACAGACCTTCAAAGAATAATAAAGATCTTTTTTTTTCTGTTCAGTTTTTTGTCTTATTTTTGTTCTTATAGTATTTGATTGTTCTTGTAAATACATAATGTACATTTCTATATTTTGGACTTTTATTTATGTTGCCTAGCAGGTTTTTTGTCTTATTTTTGTTCTTGTACTATATTTTTTGTTTTGTACTATTTGATTCATCTTGAGTAAATAAATAATGTACATTTCTACATTTTGGACTTTCATTTATGTTGCCTAGCAGCTATGGATTTTAATTTTACTATTATAGGTGAACATATAGGTGCATATATACGTGCATATATGTACCTATATAGGTTTATGTATGCACTTATATATGTGTACATATATGTGTAAATATATGTGTGCATATATGTACATATATGTACATATAATATAGGAAAACGGCCAATTTTATATATGTCACATATATTAAAAACCTATATCAAAACCTATATTGAAACATATATGTTTATATAGGTTTTTTCCATGTGGGCCAGCATGAAAATGCTCTAGACACGCCCCTGAGTGAGGCATACGAACATCATGCATGTAGCTAGTGTCACTTTCAAGAGCGTTTGATGGCCTAGCAACAGATCTAAATTGCAGGAACCACAGTTTTAATGATAAAAAGCCACTTCTATCTCTCTATAGGCCTCAAGGGAATGTAGCAACTTTTAAAAACACACACTAATATATGAGCTTTTCTTCAGCGTAACCTTCCAGACCCTTCTGCCATATAGTTTCATTCCTTTTTGATGATAGGAACTCAACAAGGTTTTATTGTATCAGATAACTGTGGTAACGTTGGCGGAAAATATGATTATCCTCATTGGCAAAACAAACAAAACAAAAAAAGACAAAGGGCTCCTGCTGACTCTACCATTCAAAAAACCACTAGAGAAAATAAAGCCATTTTAAACCAACTACATGCATGCAGTTTATTCAGATATTAAGAGATAGTGAGTGACTTAGTATAACTTCTAACATGAGCATGTAACAGGTTTTGAGTCAAAGCGTACTTGCAGCCTAAACAAACTTCATTTTTAACGGAAATAAAGGTGAAATCATAACCTGAACTTAGTCCTTCAGTAGGCTGCTGTCAATCATTCTCTCTGCATCTCCTGCAGTCTTCAGCTGAGATCGAGAGACACAGAGATAGAGAGAGAGAGAGAGAGAGAAAGAGAGAGAGAGAGGGAGAGAGAGAGAGAGAGAGAGAGACAGAGATAGAGAGAGAGAGAGAGAGAGTGAGAGAGAGAGGGAGAGAGAGGGAGAGAGAGACAGAGATAGAGAGAGAGAGAGAGAAAGAGAGAGAGATTGATTTTACAAAAACTTTAATGCACTTTCCAAGAATTAAATTACAATCATAAACATTTATCAATCAGATCATAACAAAGTTCACAAAAAGAAAAATACTACTTCATTTTCAAACAGACAACACAGGGCACTATTGCAACACCAAATATTAACAAAGGTATCGAGATCATCAACAAAATTATAATAATTAAAATCAATCAAGATTCTTGCCTGTACCATATTAAAAAGAAGCTCAACTACATTTTGTTCTACATTATCTTCAATTTTTTTCTTTCTACTCAGATAAATTGCTAGTTTAGCCTTGCCTATGATAAAATTCAACAACTGACATTGAAATCTTTTCTCTCTAGCATATTTAAAACCAAAAATAAACAATTCCACAGAAAAGGTTTCACCACATCTTTCAAAAATATTGCTTAATGACAAAAATAGAGGTTTTAACCTGTAACACTTTGCAAAAGCATGGAAAACAGTTTCTCTTTCATTACAAAACGGACATTTGTCACTACTTTCAGGGTTTATAATAGATACAAAAGAATTAACCGCAATGGCTCCATAAAGGATTTTCCATTGCAAATCTCCAGTTTTCATTATCAATGGTGGTTTATAGAGTGACCTCCACTGAGGTTTTATATCTGCACTCAAATTGAAAACAGTACGCCACGGGGTGTCAACTTTCCCATCCAACATCTTTTTGTTAAAACTAAACACACAGTATTTATATAATTTTTTTCCAACACAGGATAAAAAATCAATATACACAGTACTGCAAGACTCCAAAAAAAAACCAGAATAATTTTCCACATTCACAGCAAAAACTAAATTTGGAAAAGGATCCGCTGGATTGGGTTCGATAAGCCCATCTCGGAACCTAGACAACAGAGTTAATTCAGTTGGTTCAAGTGTAGATTTCCATTTTGATAAAAGCTTTGTGATGATGCGAACAGACTTGAAGCCCAACTTTTGAGCAATTGTACCATTGTTCTTTAGGTCACAGTCTGTTTCCTTCAATAAAAGGCCCAAGGTTAGGATTCTGTTATCAATAAGGGCTTTGTTAAGTCCTGGAAATAAACCATTTCTAGACAAATCCATTCGTGTACCATATATTAAGGGCTCCTCCAATAACCAATGAAGTGATTGTAGATCCTCTGTTCGCTTGAAGTGAAAAAGATTCCAGATTTTAAAAATGTTCCTATAGAAAATTGGTAGTCCAGAAACGTCTATGTCCGAAGAATTCACGAGGAAAAGATTTTTGTCCAATCCTAGACCTTTGAACTTGCATAGAATGACATGGGAAACAGCACACCACTTCACATCAGAAGAACTAACCAACAGTTTCTGAATACGCTGAAGCCGAAAAGTTGCCACTCTGCTCTGCAGATGTACCAAACCTTGACCCCCTTCTTCTTTAGATAGAAAGAGCAAACTGTGAGGAATCCAATGTATATTGTCCCAAAAAAAATCAACTAAGATGGCTTGAACTTTCTTCAATAAAAGAGAGGGGGGATCAATACATGCAAACTTATGCCATAAAGAGGACGAAACCAAGTTATTAATTATTAGGATACGACCCCTATATGACATTGCTGGAGTCAGAAATTTCCATCTTTCTAAGCGACCTTTAATTTTTTCCACAACATTTTCCCAATTCATTTGTAAAGTAGAATCGTCTCCCAAAAAAACACCTAAGTATTTAAGACCTGTTCTTCCCCAAAAAAGACCTTCTGGTAACTTTGGCTTTCCTCTCAACCATTTACCTAATAAAAGAGTTTCACTTTTTCCCCAGTTTACATTTGCAGATGATAGCTTCTTAAAATCAGATAATATCTTCAATAATTTTTCAATGTCATCTTGATCATTAATCATTATGAGGACATCATCAGCATAGGCTAATAAAATAAAATTATCTTTGCAATTTGGCAAACATACACCTTTTAACTGAGCTCTAAATTGCTGTAAAAGGGGCTCAATTGCTAAGGTATAAAGCATTCCAGATAATGAGCATCCCTGTCGAACACCTCTATTCACTTTAACAGGAGCACATAAACCACCATTGATTTGAATAAGACTCTCAATATCACAATAAAGAACCTTTATGAGATCGATAAACTTTGGGCAAAAGCCGAATGATTTTAAAACTTTCCAAAGGTAACAATGTTCCACACGATCAAAAGCTTTTTCTTGATCTAAAGAGATTAAGCCACAATCCAAATTAAGCATCTTGGAGACCTCTAAAATATCACGAACCAACGAAATATTATCAATTATCGTTCTGCCAGGGACACAATAAGTTTGATCAGAATGGATGACAATATCCATTACTTCTGCTAATCGATTTGCCAAAATTTTAGAGAGCAATTTATACTCACTACAAAGCAGAGATATGGGACGCCAGCATCTTATATCAGTGAGGTCGCCTTTCTTGGGCAAGAGGGTTAATACTGCTCTCCGGCAGCTTTGAGGTAGCCGGCCCTCAGCCAGGCTTTCATTCAACACCTCTAACACATCCTCTTCCAGGACAGCCCAGAAGGTCTTATACCACTCAATTGGTAGACCATCAACTCCTGGAGCTTTTCCTGACTCCATTCCTTGAAGTGCTTTAAACAACTCAGCTCTTCCAAGAGCACCTGAGATCTTTGCATTGTCTTCTTCTGATAATTGAGGTAGATCATCGAAAAAGGCATCCTCCCTCTCATATTCTGCTCCGAGTTCGTTCGTGTACAGTTTTTCATAAAAACTGATTGCTCTCTTTCTAATTTCTTTGGGATTAGACAAAAGCTTACCAGACTCTGAACGTAGAGCATGGATAACTCTGCTCTGTCCATTTTTCCTTTCCAAGCCGAAAAAGAAACTGGAGGGAGCATCCATATGATTTAATTTTTGGAATCGTGATCTGACCAAAGCTCCTTGTGTTTTAACCTGCAGTAAATCATTCAGCTGCGTCTTCTTTTTTGCTAGAATATCAAAATAGTTTTGGGTTCTAGTTGATTCAGCCAATTCTTGTAGTTTTAGGATATCAGCCTCCAAGATACTTACATTTAAAAAGGTCTCAGCAGTGATATTAAGAGTATATTGTGTACAGAATTGCTTTATTTGGACTTTTCCATAGTCCCACCATTGCCTTACAGAGTTAAACGTTTCCTTCTTTGTCTTAAAATCATCCCAAAAAATTTTAAACATTTTTCTAAAATATTTATCATTTAATAAATTAGCGTTTAATTGCCAATAGGCACTCTTTGGTTTAATTGAATTAACAAACACATGACACTGTACCATACAATGGTCAGAGAAACCTACAGGAGTGATTAAACATTTTTTAATGATGTTGCAATGATGATTAAAAATATAAAACCTATCAAGCCTAGCTAAAGAAATCGTATTGTCACGAACATGTGTCCAAGTATACTGTCTTTGGGTTCCTTCTAAATGCCTCCACACATCACATAACTCATAGGTTTTAACAAGTTGAATAAGGCGTTTACGAGAAGGTGCGTGCGGTTCGATGTGATTTCTATCCAAGTTCGATACAGTACAATTGAAATCACCACCCAAAAAAAGAAATTCTTCTCCGTGACAATTTTGTATAATAGAACTAAGTATGTCTAGAAAAACCATTCTTTCAACAGCAGAGGTAGGGACGTATACACAAATCAGAACAAAAGTACACTTTTCGAAAGTAACCCTTACTTTCAGGAGTCTTCCTTTAATGACTTCGTCAATCTGATATGTATGGGGAGACATTTTTTTTGTAAAAAGGATAGCAACTCCTCCACTGAGTGAGGTATTATGACTCAAGATTGAGAGCCCACTCCACTCTACTGCCCATTCAGGGGCATTTCTAATATCACTATGCGTCTCTTGTAGCATAGCAATATCTATTTTCTTTAGTTTAATTTCTTCAAACAAGCCAGCTCTTTTTTTTTATATCTCTCAATCCATTTACATTGATTGTTGCTATGTTTACCTCACAAATAATTAAAGAAAAAAAGAGAAAAAATAAACAAAAAAACAGAGGTGAACACACATACTCTTTCATGGTTTTCAAGTTAGATCTTTCCACTGTCAACATTTTTATCCCCTAATGAAAGCTTTCTCACATTTTTTTTCAACCGGTAAACCTCCTTGTTTGTGAACAAATTCTCAGACATAGAAAACCTGACCTTGTCAGCAAATTTTCTTGTGTCTGGGAAAAAATCAGCTACACACACACCTCTTCTGTTTTTTGTTGCTCTTAAAAAGAGTTTAATATCCTCAACTTCATAGCCGCTGCTAGTAAAGTCACTTTGAGACAAACAAATGCTGGAATCAGAGGATTCACTATCACTTTCTATGTCTTCATCAATATGTGTATTTCCAATGTCTATCTTTATGGCCTTTGCAATTTGAGGAGAATCAATATTTTTCCTTTTATTCGGGACTTTAAAATGGATTGGCTCTGTTTCTGTCTCGTTTTTATCCAGATGTTGATGAGACTGTGGCATATTAGACTCATCATCACCTTCTTGCATTTCTGTCTGTACACTAGGATCATATGTTTCAGTGTTAACAAAATCCTTTTTACCAGCCATAGTAACAGAGCCAACTCCCTGAGATTCTAAACTCACTCTCTCAGATACAGCGTCTTCGATCCTCTTATCAGTATTCACGGTTTCACTCGCAGCAATACCCGATGATCCCGCTTTAACAGTCTCATTCACATCTTTCTCACTATCATCATTGACTTTGTTAGGACAAGAACGAATTAAATGTGTTGTTTCTCCACACCTAAAACACTTCATTTTCTCTGTTGTGACATAAATAATATAATCACAATCCTCTACTTTGAGGCGAAGTGATAAATCAATCTCTTCATCATCTTTTAAGATCATGAACAGATAGCGTCTAAAAGACACCACATGTTTCAACAACGGAGACTTGCATCCAACTGGAATCATCTTAATCGGTGATACAACTTTACGTGACATAATATTAACTAGAGTTTCATCACTGACAAACGGAGGAACGTTCGATAATAACACTTTCTTGGACAGCATAGAAAGCGGGAGTACCGGAATAAAATTCTCACCCACAACAATGCCGGTTTCAACTAGCTCATTAGCTTTTTCAACTGAACTAAGAAAGATTACTACGGCACTGTTCATTCTAGAGGCCGATAATACATGCTCATGTCCCACCATTTCACCTGCAGCCAAACAACATTCCTCTACAGTCACCGCGGACGCCACTTTCACTCCGTGACGCCGTGTGAGGGAGCTTAAAATTTGCGATCGCGGGGCCGCCATGCTGCCTACAGCAACAGCAGCACACACGGCCCAACTCAATAATAACAACACGAAAAAAAACTCCAATTACTAAACTAATCCTACAAGCAGAGAAAAAAAGGAAGGAAAAGTACTCACATTCACTTCTCACACTCAAGCCACTCAGCCTCACACACCTGTCCACTCGCACCGGAAACGGAAACGAGACAGAGAGAGAGAGAGAGAGAGAGAGTGTGAGAGAGAGAGAGAGAGAGAAAGAGAGAGCGAGAGAGAGCGAGAGAGTGAGAGAGAGAGAGAGCGAGAGAGAGTGTGAGAGAGAGAGAGAGAGAGAGAGAGAGAGAGAGAGACAGAGATAGAGAGAGAGAGAAAGAGAGAGAGAGAGGGAGAGAGAGAGAGAGAGAGAGAGAGAGAGAGAGACAGAGAGAGAGAGAGAGAGAGAGAGAGAGACAGAGATAGAGAGAGAGAGAGAGAAAGAGAGAGAGAGAGGGAGAGAGACAGAGAGAGAGAGAGAGAGAGAGAGAGAGAGAGAGACAGAGAGAGAGAGAGAGAGAGAGAGAGACAGAGATAGAGAGAGAGAGAGAAAGAGAGAGAGAGAGGGAGAGAGAGAGACAGAGAGAGAGAGAGAGAGAGAGAGAGAGAGAGAGAGAGAGAGGGGGGAGCGCTGGCTCTGGCAGTGGAGCTGCGGCGCCATCTGCTGGTAAAAAAAAACAAGAACAAGCTAGGATGTTTGATTTCGTTAAGCAAGTCATGCTTATTAAATCTATCCATCCATCCATCCATCCCTCCCTCCCGCAGGGGCGCTCCGGTCCAGTAGGGGGGATCGGGTCTCAGATCACTTCAGATTGGATTCCTATCAAACCTTCGTGTCTCCGCAGAGGACGGGGCAGTATGGCATTGGGTGTGCTCAGAGGTTCTAAAATAAATGTCCGGAAATCCATCGCTCTCCAGCACCTCTCTACAGGTAAACTGCATAGACAGTAAAAGAAATGGACACAGCGACCCCAGTGGATTGTGAAGTGAAGTCAATTAGAAGCAGTTAAAGTAAGACAATTGTAAGTCTTCTAATCGCTGTGCCAAGAGAAATCAGAATCATCCACCGAATCTTGCAGAGAAGGCGAGTGTGAACAGGAGCACATTTTGGTAAGTATTCTGATTAATTATCTCCCTTGACTTTATGCCTCCACGTCCCCCCGATAGCCTCATAGACAGTAAAAGATTTCCTGCGAGCTTCTCCTCCTGTCCATACGGTAATTTCTCTACTGTGCGACAGAAGAGCAGATCAATCACAGGTTGTTTGGTAAGCATTCCGAAATTATACGTTGTTTATTTTTTATTTTTTAATACTGTTTCAAAAGATATAATCAGATGAATATCAGTAGAATAGAAGATATAATAGAATATCTGTATGTTGCCTTGCCGGTAAAAAAGTGAAGTGACCCATAATTAGAATTCATGCTCTGCATTTAACCCATCCAAAGTGTGTGCACACACACACACACACACACACACACACCATTTATGCCCGGGGAGCAGTTGGGGGTTCAGTGCCTTGCTCAAGGGCACCTAAGTCGTGGTATTGCCGGCCAGAGATTCGAACCCACAACCCTAGGGTTAGGAGTCAAACTCTCTAACCACTAGGCCACGACTTGATGTGAATTAATGCATACTTCTTCTAGGAGAATCGTGCAATTCAAATCAAGCTTTGTCAACATGATGCCAAAGATACTGAAGATGCTAAATTAAGAACAGATTTTGTGATATCTTGAACGGTGTTGCAATGGTGATAAGTTACAGTAAAAAAGGAAACAGTAATTTTCTTATATCTTTAAAATGCATTAAAAACTTTTTACAGATGGAGAACAAGTCATTCTTAGGAAACTTGCTTAATTTCATCAATTTATAATGCTCCGAGGTCAACAAATTTTTTTTAAAACTCTCAGACATTTCATCTGATAGATGAAGGCTGTAATACTATATTTGTCCACCAGATGGAGTCATAGAATAAGACATATTTATAAAATATCTCAATTAGTTAGAATGAAGAAAAAAATACATAGAATAAGTTAATATGTACTACATTGTTAATATAGTTTTATATAATTATTTCACAAAAGCTTATAGTCAGTTTAAAAAATCGATTACCGATCATAAAAAGTGTTTGGTAACACTTTACAATAAGGTCTAATTTGTTAACATTAGTTAATCCAGTAACTAACATGAACTAACAATAAACAATATATTTTTATAGCATTTATTAATCTCTGTTCATGTTAGTTGATAAAAATGTTCATGGACGTGTTAATTCACAGTACATTAATTAATGTTAACAGCTACAACTTTAAATTTTAATAATGTATTACTAAGTTTTGAACTTAATATTAACTAACATTAATACATGCTATAAAAATATTGTTCATGTTAACTAACATAAATAATGCAAACAAACCAAATTTTAAAACGTTACCACAATTTTATATATTGCTCCGTCTCTCTCTCTCTCTCTCTCTCTCTCTCTCTCTCTCTGTGTGTGTGTGTGTGTGTGTGTGCATTTCACACTCTTGATGTTATAGTGTAACCCTTTCATTGCTGTAACCCTTAAGACTAGACTGCCAGAGGGTTACTGTAAATTAATGTGCCGTTTTCCTAAAGCCACCAGGGTGTTGGTTGCACTGGTGGCTTGGGCCCGTCATCGCTGCTTGCAGATATATTTATATTTTATATTTTTATGTCAACTTTGTAATGAGCAGTGGCTAGTAAAACACGGGCCACATATAAACATAAGACTTAAAATGATAACATAATATTAATCCAATTACCCTTCGACTTAGAAGAATCCACAACACAATTGTTAAAATGCTGGTAGAAAAACCCACATAACTATCTACTGTCTAAAATGGGAAATACATGCCGTTGGCGTAGAAGCATATGAAACATATGAACAAAGGCATTTATTACAGTGTCACCATAAACAGTGTACAGTGTTTTCCGTTTCCACCTTGAGCTCTATTGCTGTTATGATAAATGTACTTCCTTTAGATTTGACTATTCTGGCTGTGGGTCATCTGAAGGGGAAATGGGTAACTACAACATTGGTGCCTGGAAGAAAGATATGCTCTATGTACTGGATGAGCTAGTAGAAGGGCCACAGGTGAGTGGATTAACTGGAAAACACTGGATGGTCTGGACACATTTTTATTTTATTCTAATTTGACATTTTTTATAAATTCTATTCATCATAACCAAAGTAAAATCAACTCTAGTCCAGAATTCTTTTGGGATGAGATTTCAGGCCGGTTGCCTTTAGCACAGGTCTTATAAGATTGCATGTTTACATTGACATTTTTCCCCTATAAAAAGGTTTTGACAAGTGTTAAAGGACCGATTTTTTCTTTTTCCCCTCCTTACTTGGAGTGGTGGCACCTATAGAGGTTCGAAAAACTTCAGTGTAATCTTTTAACATTTACTTGAATATTGGTAAAATAATAATAATAAAAGCAGTAATTTGTTACAAATTGTGTATTTTTCTAAATGTAACTAATTGAGCTCTACAGGCAAGTCTCTCTATAAGAGTTTACACTTACTTTAATTTCTTCATTTATTCTGTCCTGCCCTGTTTGTCTGATTCACGGCCTCGAGGACCCGGATGATCCCTGGCATGTCTCCATGCAGGTCGCAGAGCCGGTGCTCGGCAATGACGTGGATGTCATCCTGTGCAAGCATGGGCAACATCGCATGTCAGAGAAAGATGACATTAAGCTCATGGTGTACACTATTGATGACCTTAATCGATAAACTGACCACGTTAGGGTGAGAACGGGGTGTAAGAACAATGTGAAATATGGAGAAGTTTCACGCACAAATTCTAATTTAGTTCCAGAGCTATATATCTTACTTTCTTCCATGACCTCAAACTTTGCAGAAGGGACAGGCCGACTTTTAAAAGGAAAAGTTCACAAAAAGTCCTCAGCCTCAGGTTATCCAAGTTTGTTTCTTCATGGGAACAGATTTGGAGAAATCTCTTTATTTACATCAGTGTCTCATCAATGGATGCTCTGCAGTGAATGGGTGCCGTCAGAATGAGAGTCCAAACAGCTGATAAAAACATCACAATAATCCACAGCACTCCAGTCCATCAGTTAACATCTGGAGAAGACAAAAGCAGAAACAAATCCAGCATTAAGATGTATTCTAATTCAAGCCGTTGCTTCTGGATAAAATATGAGTTCTTTAACCATAATATTCCTTCATAAAGTGAAAAAGTCATTTTGTGTGAATCAGTAGAGAAATCTGCACAGACTGTTTACAAGCCAGAGCGGCTTTAAACAAATATGTGGCTGGTTTTTGATGTGAGAGACAATAGGAGAAGAACTTTTTCACTTTACAAAGAAATATTATAGTAGTAGTAGCCATTTATTGTCACTAGTCACAAATACCAGCTAAATTAGCCATAAACCTGTCCATACATACATATACACAACAGACATACAATATGACAAGGGAATTGAGGAAGAATACAGCATAACATGAGGAAAGGGGGGAGATAAAAAACAACCCCAGACTATGCTCCTGTGGGAATAGTGATTTTCAGTTTGGAAAGCAGTGCAGAGAGAGTCTCTCAAGTATTAGACCATAGACGAACCGAGAGAGAAAGCAGGGAAGGTAAGGGGGAGGAGAGGGAGAGATAATGCGCCCATCTTCGTTGAGAGCCAAAAGAGAAAAAATGGATAAAGATATTATGGGTAAAGAACTCATATTTTATCCAGAAGCATCTTCAAATGCATTTAAAATCATCTTAATGCTGGATTTGTTCCATCTTTTGTCATCTCCAGATGTTCACTGATGGACTGGAGAGCTGTGGATTATTGTGATGTTTTTATCAGCTGTTTGGACTCTCATTCTGACGGCACCCATTCACTGCAGAGCATCCATTGATGAGACACTGATGCAATGACAATTTTCTCCAAATCTGTGGATGGCCTGAGGTACATTTTCAGCATTTAATTTTGGGTGAACTAGTCCTTGGTGACATCAGCAGTCAAATTGTTTAATAAGCCTGTATTTAAGGTAGGTGATTGGAAAACAGATGAAAACAAATTAAAGATATTGCCGTGGACATAAGAGTGAACAAATCCACGTGATTCTAATGAAATTAGAGTAATTAGTATATCACAGCAACATGTTGTCTGTGTAGCAGGTAAATGAATACAAAATACAATGCAATAAAATGACAAGGAAGTTAATGCTCTACATGGACATGCTGAGGAACGTAAGAGCACAGATGGATGCACACACAGGCCAGCAGTGATTGATACGGACAGAAACCATTGACTGATGAAGTCAGTGGCAGAAGACCATTTTTAGCAAAGAGTTCTCTAGAGATTGCAGTTAGGTTGCAGCAATGCTTTTTTTAATTTTTATTATGCTGTTCTTCAGACTACACAAATTATTAATAAAAACGACTAGCAATTGAGTTATGTAAGTTTATTGCAAATAATTTACAATAAGAATTGTGCATTTTACACTTCTGTTGGATTGATTGAAAATTGCTTTATTAAAAATTCCAAGGATCAGCATTTTAAAACTACATGTAGGCTAGAAAAGTAACATTTATCATAGACTGGATGTAATGATCGCGAGCTTTTTATCATCCTCTACTGTATGCATACAGACATCGTGTTCTTCATCATGGTCTGCGTGTTTTTCCATGCACACAATCATGCACACAATCCAGCCATTCTTCCGAAGGGCTTTCAGCGCCGCTTTAGCTAGACGCGTTTCACATTCTGCGACGCGCGCAGCCTTCAGTGTTGCGTAACACACTCTGTCCATCAGCGAGGATGATGCGTGATGTGATGGGTGATGATGCTCTGCTTGGCTAATAACGGATGCTGAGCTGCGTCACCCCCCCCCCCCCCCCCCCAAACGAATGCTGCTCCATGGTGCCATCAGACGGACATTATTACACGGCCGAGGAAAACAACAAACAGCCTCCATCACCAGTGAGTAGATGAATAAGAACATCTCACTGCACTATGGATAAATCAGGGCATATCGAACAGATGCAGTTGCTTGCTGAACTAGAGTCTGTTGTTTGTGCCAGTTTGCTGTTATTGATAATCTTGATCAAATAGAAACGTCGTCTATTTAACAGCGTGAATATGGTGACACTGCTCTTTCATGTCTAGAAGAGACTCGACGATTGTTGCATATCAAGCAGTAGTGGCTATACAGATGAAATCAATCAATATGTGACATGCAATTTTGTTCTAGTTTGGCAAATAGAAATAAAAAAAAAAAAGACTCTCCTGTCAATATGCTTAGTAAGAGTAAGCCATAGGCAATCTGTTTGAGTCTATAGGGATATAGTGCTTTAAAATTTTAAAATATTTGTGTGTGTGTGTGTGTGTGTGTTTCCATGCAGGGGTTGAGATCATCTCCAGTGTAGGTCGGTGTTAATGAGTGCCGCCATGGCAAACAGGGGACCAAGCTATGGGCTCAGCCGTGAGGTCCAAGAGAAGATTGAACAGAAGTATGATCCAGATTTGGAGGCTCGGCTTGTGGAATGGATTGTGGTCCAGTGTGGCGACGACTTGGAGCGACCTGAACCTGGCAAACAGAACTTCCAGAAATGGCTCATGAGTGGAACTGTAGGTGTTTAGTGTGAAATATGAGTAAGAAATTATAGGGATGTGCTTAAGGAGCCTAATCAACATAGAGTTTGCTAAACTTCTTACACAGCTGAGAGCTGGAATCGTAATGTGGAATAATCATTGCATTGCAGAATAATATTATGCCTTTGACATGATCATGAAACTGTACAGCGATGAAGCATTATGGAGGTCTGAAACAAATTGGTGTAGAATTTTTTTTTTTTTTGAAATTACTAGTAATTTAATTACACAGAAAGAGATCAACAGAGAAAGTTTGAAGTAGAAAGGCTGATATAGTACTTTTTGCATGAAAAAAAAATTAAAATGTTTTTGGTAATATTAGCTATAGATAAATCCCTTCAGATGTACAAATTCACTGGGAATAGTGCATCATCCATGCATGTTTGAGAAACACTGCACTATGATTTGTGAATTGTAATCTTCTGGTATTTAAAATCCATAATAAGCAAAAACTGGGATGCAGTGATTTTACAGGACACCTTTATAAGTATAAGACACCTTTCTGTATATTAGTTATTGTTTTAGTAAAGCTAGGATGACGTTAAGAATCGGGCAGAACGAATGAATGAAATGTGTCCTAACCCCTTCCCAGATTCTCTGCCGGCTCATCAACAGTCTGTACCCCAGAGGTCAGGAGCCAGTTAAGAAAATCACAGAAACTAAAATGGTCTTCAAGCAAATGGAAAAGATTTCTCAGTTCCTGCAGGCGGCTGAAGAATACGGTGTCAACAGAGGAGACATATTCCAAACTGTTGCTCTTTGGGAAGGTAACACACACACACACACACACACACACACACACACACCACATAAACACAGAATAACTTACTCACTAACTTGAAAACAAATGATTAAAATGTTTTTGTGTCATACCCAATTTTTTTTTCAACTGATAACAGGCCTAAACCTTTAAAACATTCACTACTTAAATGAAAGTGAGAATGAATTTGTCACATTATTTTAATTTATTTTGAACCTTCTGCAGTTTATCTTTCATACTCTGTGAACAACTACTGTACCAAAAAAAAAAATAAATTAAAAAAAAAAAAAAAAAAAAAAATATATATATATATACACAGTATATACCAAGGCTGCATAATCAGAGTGCAGCTGTAGCAATGTACCTAAGGTATGAACATCCAGTAAATCTAATTTAATTCTACCCTATATTTTATTAAGAGCATTTCTAGCTATAAATTCACCGATCAATAAGACATCCTAAATAATTAACAACATTCATTTATTCTGTAACCTTATAATCAAACTTCATAAAAAATTCAGCATCTTAATGTAATCTCCCTCTTAAAGCAAAGAGAGACTTAAATGTAAGGAAAGTGTATTATCCAAAAACCAAATGGACACCTCTTGTAAAAATAAAGGACTTAAAACACTCCCTTGAGGAACACCACTGTTTATAGACAATATAACTTTAACATCTACTCTCTGACTTCTGTTTTCAAGATAGGACTGTATCCAGCTAATAGCCTTTTCTTTGCAACCTATTGCCTTTAACCTAAAAACTCTTGAACAATTCCACACTGAGAATAAAATGTTTGCACTTCATTTACATTATAAATATATCAGGTTTCCCTGGAAGATGATTATAGAACTCATTGGCCACCGATATAAAATAATGATTGCAAATTTTAGCAGCCTCCTTTGGATTAGAAAACTTTTATTAAAAGTACACAAAAAATAAATGCATGGTTTAGCATGATGATTTCCATTTATTATTTGCAATTATGTTTTATTTGAACATGATTTACAGTTCAGATACAGCTTTTCACAAAAGCAAAACGTTTTCTTAAATGATATGATAAAACTCAACATTTCAGCCTTTAAACCATTTTTAAGAAAAGGGATGAGTATCAGTCAATTATCATAATAATTTAAACAATTAATATTAATTTAGTAACATCTCTAGATTTGTATAATGCATTGTCCTCTGGTTCACATTTATAACTGCGTGTTTTCTGTGATTTTCGAATTGGTCTGAACAAAAAAGAGCAGAAGGCCTTACTGAAAACTCGTTCTCTGTCAGCAGGAAAGCAGCGCAGCAGCCTGACTTTGAAACTTGCAGCGCTCATTAACAAACCACAGCCTTTTGAAGTTTAATCTTAAATCTCAATTCTTGTCTATATGTCCCCATATTTAAGACTTATTCAAATCATAGTTAAGACTTTGTCGTATCATTTAAAACTTTAAATGGCTTTGAATCTGAAACAGACCTCACGGGGGTCCCTTTAGTGATGAAAGTGGAAATGAAATTTGCATGTTGTGTGTGAGAAGGATTCGTTTCATACAAGATCTGACAACTGGACAACCTTGGAATAATATATTGACGTGATTATTCATCTAATGATGTTTGGGCCATACAAATGGCGGGAATTTTCCGTGAGAAATAACACAAACGGATGGAGGTGTTGAAATACGGGAGCTTTGGACATTAGATGTGGCTCCTGCTGGAGTCAGCACAGTGGTGTACATCGTTTGGGGATGTGGACTCTAAATGACTGACACTATTGGTTGCTCAGGTAACAATACCAGAGGCTCTTCCATCAGATTTTAGAGCTGGGATGTGAAGGGTATCTGTAATCCGGTCAAGGGATCAAGGCTATTTTTCACCTAAAAATTCCTTAATAGTGACATTGTATTTTTGCAAGAAACCCATTTGAGAAATTATGACCTCATTAATCTCAGGTGTTTTTTTCATTCATATTTCAATTCTAAATCCAGAGGGGTTGCAGTGTCATTTAATAACAGTCAATTTTCCTCTTACTAAGGTCACAGGAGATAAAAGCGGTAGATATTTGATCAAAGTTGGCACGCTATTCCAGAATCTGAAAATGTCAACACGACTGTAATTTGGATTTAGCCATTGTCATGAACATGGTGTTAATAAGATGCCTTTGGCAGGCTCTGTGTCACAGGTCTCATGTTCACGAGGCTTTTCCCTCTGTTCTAAAGGAAAGGACATGGCTGCAGTCCAGAGGACACTGACGGCCCTGGGAAGTGAAGCTCTCACAAAGGATGATGGACACTACCGTGGAGACAAAGACTGGTTTCATAGGTGAGCTGGATGAAGAAGAGTGTCACCCGTTTGCAGTTTGCCCATATAGATGTGCTGAGACCGGTGTGTAAACTATCTGGGTTTTTGCAGGAAAGCAAAAGATGTTCTATGCATGCATAGCTAATTGCTTTCACTCCCGATTATGTCTGCTGAGGCTTTGTCAGTGTACAAAGGGAAAGTGGTGAAAGGTTATCCAATCAGAAGTTCTCCATCACCGCCTGGGCAGAACTGCCAACAGTGCAAACGAATAGAATCTAAGTTCAGATTCATCAGCCAATCAGATTGTGTTATTTGTACCTGGTGGGTGTGGTCTTTACAGAGGCTGTCTAGCTGGCCTTAAGTCAATCACACATTAAGTGATGAAGGTAAGACGTGAGAGACCTTCTGTAAGGACTGCTGATTTATTACAAAGAAACGGAGGACTTATTTAAATTTTCAAATAATCACTGGTAAGTGCTTTTAGGCATGTGATCTAAATTGGCTATTGCCTAAATATTTAATTATGATCTACTAAAGTAAAAATTTTGTGACAGATTCATAGATTTGTGGGCAACAAAACAACACGGTACAAATATAAAAAGAAAAAATATTCACCTCATTGAAACTTTCAAGTTATAATTATGATTTTTTTTTTGTTATAATAATGGCTTTTTATCTCGTATGTCTTAATATCTTCTTGTGTGAATAGCATTTTCATGTCTTGATCATCTTTTCTTAGATGTCCTCACTTTGAAACGATAAAAGCAGTGGCACTGCATTGGTACAGATCACAGAATAGTGTCTCTCTGGTTTTGTTATAGTGTGCAGCACAATATGCTCTCTGTGATCATTTTTTCACATTGGTGGAACATTTACAGCTGTTTTAGTGCAATATTACAAAAGGCCAATAAGCACTTCTGAAAAAATAATAATTAGTGGCGAGGCAAATAGCTTTGGATCTTTGAAATACATTCTGTTGTGTTATCAGTGGTAAAACAATCTACGTTTTTGTTTTTTAAATTGAAACAGACTTTATGCCAACAGTCAGAAGTCTTGATCTTAGGACGTACATCAAATCAGAAACAGCTGCCTCTAAGTACACACTTCCTGCATTTCAGCATTTGTGATTGTGTTTTAGGAAAGCCAAGGTCCACAAGAGGGAGTTTTCTGAGGACCAGCTGCGTCAAGGCCGCAGTCTTATCGGCTTGCAGATGGGAAGCAACCGTGGAGCGTCTCAGTCTGGCATGGTAGGGTACGGCACCCCACGGCAAATCATGCGGCATGACTCTCCTCGAGACAACGGCCATCAGAGCAATCCCTAAACACTACACACTTCTGTATTTAAAACCTCCACTGGAGCCAAAAGCCAAATCCAGAGCTCCAGATGTAGGAGGAATGTGTACATGTATGTGTATATTTAGACTCTCACACCAGTGCTAGAATTACACACATCAGAGAGTTGTCCCTTTACCCACAATGCACCAGTACCAGCTGTTATCGTCTCTCAGGCAAGCTCCAGAGCAAGGCCAAAATGTGTAAAATAAAGAGTTTAAATTGAATATAGTTTGACAAATGAAATGTGCATCTCTCTAAAGGTGTATCCCTTTTAGAATGGTATAAACTGACAATCAGGTACTTGAATGTCTAATGTCCATTTACAATTATGCATTTGGCCAATGCTTTTACCCAAAACAAATTAAAAGTCCATTTACTTTTGTGTCTTGTGAATCAAACCCATGACATGGTGTTGCGAGCACCGGGCTCTACCAGGTGGCTTGATCGAGTGCATGCTTTGCAAAAGAAAAGTCTATTTCTACTTAAAGCCATATGTAACCAATCAGTATGATTGATGTATACTGTCTAACTATTAAATGTTCCTGTTCCTGCTAGCAGAATACACCAAACTAATCGACTCGAGTCATCCTATAATGTCTTCACTAAATGTCATGGTTGTGCAAACATTTCTGATGTCAATGCAAATAACTGATACTATACATTCCAGTGAGAAAAGAAAGATGCACTGTACTTAAGAGTCTGTATCGAGCAAAACATTCAAAAAATGGTGGTTTTTATGAAAAGTCAGTTCAAATGCAGCTATGTTCAACCTTTGTTAATTTTATGCATTGACTAACATGCATGTAAAGTAAATGTGCTTCTGATGTGAAGATTATACCGCAGATTATATATATATATATAGAAGTTTAATGATTGTACCCACACAGTACCTTTGACAATCAAAATAGTTTCCAATTGTCATGACTGAAACGTTGCTGTTTAGTTCAGTGTTTGTTTTACATTTTGTGGTTTGATTTTAAATCCATTTATTTTTCAGAAAGATTGAATAGTCTTCCATTTAATTTATCATCTTTACCATCATTTATATATTCCTGATTGTTTTTTATTTAGTAAGTGTATTAGTTTACATTTATTGGAATGTAGTGAATTCTTTTTTTTTTTAATTTGTTTGAGTTTAGAAAAGAAAGGACTGGACATTATGATGATACTGGTGTAAATTTTTAAATGTGTGCACAAATATCTATCTATTAATTCGATAATTGTTGCAAATCTTACAATTCACTGGTAGTTAATTATGTGTCTGTGCAAAGTAAACTTCACAAGAGCATTTTGTGTTTGAATTGGAACGTCTTTGGCTATTGGCAAACATGATAATACATGTACACAAACATGATCAACTATTGGCAAATGTGCCTCAATATACAAATCATTGCACATTCATTTAATTCTGAGCTTCACAGACACAAGCTGCCAGGCATAATGTATTGGTTTGTGGCGAGATCCATTTGTAACGTCTATTGAACTGATGGAAAATTGTGCACGCATACATTAATAGTTTTGAGGCCAATTTTTTAACCATTTCAGATGGTGATCAGTGCTATGTCAGAGTAAACCTGCACACACACACACACACACACACACACACACACGAGATCATGACCACTGGAGAGGCTTGCATAACTAAAGGTAACCTGCTTTTATCAAAAATGAATTATAGACACTTGCATATAGGTGACAGTAAACAAACTTGAGTTTATTTCAAAACGCTCTCCTTCAGCTGATATACATGTTCGTTCTGCTTACTGTTAAACATCCAAACCATCACAATGGCTTAACAATTTTGTCCACACACACATCTGTCGCACACACACTCACTCACTCTCGTAGCGCTCTGAAAAACAAAAGATCTGAACAGAAAGAAAATTGAAACGAAGTGGAATGAAAACAAATAAAAACAAAACAAAATGCAAAGTACAATAATGTCTTTGTCTTCTTTAACTCAGCCATCTGGGTGTCCATCTGCCTCTTCCACCACTTCAACATGTTTGAGCTGAAAATCAAAGCAACATGGATGTTTATGCACATTACCAGGACTTGTTTGGTAAATGTCGTTTCATTGGCTGGGAGATCAGACCATTCAGAGTTGCATGACTGGACTGAAAATCATGGATTGCAGACCACATGACACTTACTGTACTTGTTTTCATTTTGTCCTACAATCCATAATGCAATAAAGAAAAGTAGATGGCCAATCAAATCAAAGTGGGCGGGGTTGACTGTTCACAGAAGCAGAGTGCGAATTGACGTTGAAAGCGAGGTGAGAGGATAGATGCAAATATTTTCATGCCAACCGCCATAGAGAGAGCGTGATGAATGTTTCATGTGTGAATTATCTGTGTCTGTGTCTCTCTTAAGCAAACAATGACGCTGTGAGTTTAGTTGCTTCAAAAACAGTGATTTTACCTCTTCGTTAATGAGAAACAATATAGTGATTCATTGCTGAAGCTATTTTATTAATAAATGAGTCTCCTATCTCGAGAAATGGTTATAATGCACATCTGCAAATATATGTATATATAGCTCGAACTGAGATGGGGATGGCATGTTAAACCACCATCCCCTTTAGATTATCAGTGTTGTGTATTATGTGACACTAATCGTGCAAATTAAATGTAATTTCTGAACTAAATAACGGCGATTGTCCAATCAGAGCTCGGAATCATAAGCTACTCACAAGCTCAAGCAAGTTAATGTCACGTTTCACGCAAATTGTTCAAGTGCAACTTTTGAAGTTCTTTAAAAAGAGGAGAACAGGTATGATTTTTACTGTGCTGCATGTGTGATTGAGAGACAATAGTAGAGCTGGCATAATCGAGTATGCCACGAACAAACTAAAAAACACATCTAGAGAGGCCAAAAGCATTCACTGGGTGATGAGGCCTATTATTGTATTTAATCGCAAAAAGCAATGTATGATAACACTTTACGATACGGTACATTAGTTAACTAGTTAACAAACTACGCATGAACAACACTTCTACAGCATTTATTAATCTTAGTGTTAACTTCATTTACTAATGCATTATTAAAATCAGGATTTGTGCTTGTTAAGATTAGTTAATGCACTGTGAATTAACATGAACTAACAATATACAACTGTATTTCCATTAACATTAACAAAGATTAATAAATACTGTAATAAATGTATTGTTCACTGTAAGTTAATACATTAAGTAACATTAACTAATGTAACCTTATTGTAAAGTGTGAGCTCTCTCTCTCTCTCTCTCTCTCTTTCTCTCACTCGCTCTCTCTCGCTATATATATATATATATATAAAAAGAGAAAGAGAGAGAGAGAGAGAGAAATGCGCTAAGAGTTTAATGCTCCATTGCCGAAGGAGATTCATATAATCTTTTCTCATCTGTTTTCTAACTCTCTTGCGGTCACCTTGAGGTTGTTGTAGTGTTCAAGGCTGCAGCAGTGCTCTGATTTTGCTCTTTTCTCATCAGTGTAGAACATGTTACACAGCTTGCAGAAGAAACCAGTTACTGGGATGACGTAGTTCACACCTGAAATAAGAGAAGTCTTTCCTGAGACAAGATTTACAGTGTTTTTTGTTTTTCAATTTTTTTGCTTAAAGAAAAAAAAAATTGCCATTGGCATAAACATTACAAACCGCCAGATTTAAAAAAAAAAAATAAAAACACTAAACAACTTTATTTGCATCTAAAAAAGAAAAAATACGTTGTTGGAAATGAAAACATTTTTGAAACTGAAGGAATTTGCCTTAAAGTCAATACAACAAATGTTATTTTGGCATGCTTCAAATGAAGCTCTGGTGGTTATAATAATGAAATGACCGAGTGTGTATAATACACAAGAATGTGTGTGATGGACTTGCCCACAATCTGGTCTGGCTGATAAGGGCTCAGAGGGGTTTTCTCCAGCTGACCATCCTCTTCTGAACCTTTACTTTCACAAACCGGATCCCCTCCAACACCTTCACAATCCAGTGAAGAACTCTGCTGGTTCTGCAAACACACATTTCCTCTCATATGATTTTTACTGACAGAGATATCATATATGCCTGACGCTCAGCTACTTTTCTTTTCCTTCAACTCAATCTTTTAAAAGTGCAAATCAAATTTAAGCGTGTCACTTCAGATCAAGATGTTTCTATTAAGATTTCAGGTGATGTTTGATTTTCTCTTGTGATTACCTGGTCATTTTCTGTCCTTTCAGTGCTTGGATTAATTTCTTTTTTGTCCTTTTTTAACCCTCTCTCCTCTGCATTTTCAGGGAGTCTCCTAAGAACAAAAAACATTACATACACACTCAACCAAAATATGAGCTACAGAAAAGTGAAGTGGATTCATTTGAGATCTACTGCATTGACATTTCTAAGTGTTTTCAAAGTATCTGTGGCCAGCTGTGCATGACAGGGATGGAAATGTACTGCATTTTATAATTTGTGCATCCATCCACTCCATTCAGCGACATGATTTCAACATTGCACTGAAATGGAAAAACCACATTCACCTACCAGCGAATCAGAGAGTCCCCTTTCCTGCACATGGCTATCCTCAGCACCGCCCCCCAAAACTTGCAAGGCCGCCGACTGTACTGCGCAACCATTTTTTCAGCAGCCTTCGTACTTTCCAGTTGCATGTAACACTGAGAAGGAACAAGTTGAGGCACAGGAAACACCAAAGAGTTACGAAGACATTCAAGAACCCGCCAGATGGCAAACAGTGACGAGGGAATACGTACCGTTCCTTGATACCTGTGCAGAGAGTAGCCAGTCAGTCTCCCAAAAGGCTTGGTTAGTTTGAAGAGGGATTTGTGAGTGTATTTCTGTCGCAGGTTCCTCTGGTTGGGAAGACGGCTGATGAAAATAGACCTCCCGCTGGGGCTCTGAACGTGACGTGAGGGATTTAAATCAGTCTAGTTTAATTCTCTACTCATCTACATTTGGAATAACAACATTCACTAAAGTATTATATGCACATTATACAGGTGCTGGTCATATAATTAGAATATCATCAAAAAGTTGATTTTACTAATTCCATTCAAAAAGTGAAACTTGTATATTATCTTATTCATTACACAGACTGATATATTTCAAACGTTTATTTATTTTAATTTTGATGTTTATAATTGACAACTATTGTTGCGTTCACACCAAAAGCAAATAGAGCGTCTGGCGCGAATGATTTAAATGTTAAGTCAATGTAAAGACACGTTTGCGCGCGTCTGGAGGTCTCGCGGCGCGAATGAGGCTTTTAGCGTGACTTCACGCGAACTGAGCATCTCGTGCTTTGGTGCATTTACAGGTTTGACGCGAATTTGAGTTTGACGCCCGAGTTGAAAATTTTTTACTTTGGCGTCAATTGGCACCGCGTTAACCAATCAGGAGCCTGCTCAGGACTCACTCATTCAACATGGAGGAACGACTGATGTTGTCAGTGAGCAGTCACCCGGAGCTATATGACACAAGTATCATACACAAGTTCATATTTCAGGAATAAAAAGGACCTCGCTTGGAAGAGTGTGTTGTAAATACACATTTAACTTTTGAGTCACGTACACGTTTTTCGACCCGCTGCCTTCCCGCTGTTTTTTACAACTATTTCCCCCCAATATAGCCTACAGCTTACAACCGCCTAGCGCACACCCCTACCACAAGAAGCGGATTTCGCATCGGACGCGCGTAAATTTTGCTTCAAACTCTTTCTTTCTACGCGCATCTGATTCGAAATCCACTACTTGTGGTAGGGGTGTGTGCTAGGCGGTTAATTTCGCTCTAGACGCGCGAATGCATTCAAAATGTTCAAGCGGCAAACTAGATGCGGTAGACGTGAATTTGACGCTCTATTCGCGTTTGGTGTGAACGCAGCATAAGGAAAATCCAAAATTCAGTATCTCAGAAAATTATAATATTGTGAAAGGTTCAATATTGAAGACACCTGGTGCCACACTCAAATCAGCTAATTAACTCAAAACACCTGCAAAGCCTTTAAATGGTCTCTCAGTCTAGTTCTGTAGGCTACACAATCATGGGGAAGACTGCTGACTTGACAGTTGTCCAAAAGACGACCATTGACACCTTGCACAAGGAGGGCAAGACACAAAAGGTCATTGCAAAAGAGGCTGGCTGTTCACAGAGCTCTGTGTCCAAAAGATGTGGTAGAAAAAAAAGTGTACAAGCAATAGGGATAACCGCAGCCTGGAGATGACTGTGAAACAAAACCCATTCAAAAATGTGGGGGAGATTCACAAAGAGTGGACTGCAGCTGGAGTCAGTGCTTCAAGAACCACTACACACAGACGTATGCAACACATGGGTTTCAGCTGTCGCACTCCTTGTGTCAAGCCACTCTTGAACAACAGACAGCATCAGAAGCGTCTCGCTTCAAAAAGGACTGGACTGCTGCTGAGTGGTCCAAACTTATGTTTTCTGATGCAAGTCAATTTTGTATTTCCTTTGGAAATCAGGGTCCCAGAGTCTGGAGGAAGAGAGGAGAGGCACACAATCCACGTTGCTTGAGGTCCAGTGTAAAGTTTCCACAGTCAGTGATGGTTTGGGGTGCCATGCCATCTGCTGGTGTTGGTCCACTCTGTTTTCTGAGGTCCAAGGTCAACAAAGCCATAAACCAGAAAGTTTTATAGCACTTCATGCTTCCTGCTGCTGACCAACTTTATGGAGATGCAGATTTCATTTTCCAACAGGACTTGGCACCTGCACACAGTGTCAAAGCTTCCAGTACCTGGTTTAAGGACCTGTTCTTAATTGGCCAGCAAACTCTCCTGACCTTAACCCCATAGAAAATCTATGGGGTATTGTGAAGAGTAAGATGCAATATGCCAGACCCAAGAATGCAGAAGAGCTGAAGGCCACTATCAGAGCAACCTGGGCTCTCATAACACCTGAGCAGTGCCACAGACTGATCGACTCCATGCCACGCCGCATTGCTGCAGTCATTCAGGCAAAAGGAGCCACAACTAATGAGTGCTGTACATGCTCATACTTTTAATGTTCATAAGTTTTAGTTGGCCAAGATTTCTAAAAATCCTTTCTTTGTATTGGTCTTAAGTTATATTCAAATTTTCTGAGATAATGAATTTGGGGTTTTCATTAGTTGTCAGTTATAATCATCAAAATTAAAATAAATAAACATTTGAAATATATCAGTCTGTGTTTAATGAATGAATATAATATACAAGTTTCACTTTTTGAATGGAATTAATTAAATCTACTTTTTGATGATATTCATTATATGACCAGCACCTTTATGTTACATGGCAAGTAATTTCAACACATACGTATTGACTGATTTGTATATTCTGTCTATAGTATATATTGACCGTCCTTTATTTTATTTTATTCTCCATTTTGTCTGTTTGTAACTTTTCCTGACGTTGCTTGTGAATGTGAAGCAGTCTTAATATTCTTCTATATACTTCCTTCTGTCATCTATGGAGAAATAACTCACAGATGTAGTGTTTTTCGTAGTTTTCATAAAAATATGAACCGTTTTCAACATTGATGAGCAGTAAATCATCATATTATTCTGATTTCTGAAGATCATGTGACACTGAAGACTGGAGGAATGATGCTGAAAATACAGCGGAGCATCACAGAAATAAATTACACTTTAACACATAAAAACTGCTATTTTAAATTTTATACTGTGTTTTTGATCAAATAAATGCAGCCTCCATGAGCATAAGACACTTCTGTCAAAATCACTTAAATACCTCAATTATCCTAAACTTCTGGCTGCTGGTGTATCTTGACTGAAACACTGACAGGTCACTGATGGATGAGATGTTACAGTAACTGTCGGTCTCTCTATCATGTTGTTTCTAAACACACACCTCTATTGTCTTCATGGTAAGGCACATGGAAACGGACACCGGTCTGCCGCATATCGTTGCCTTGTGATTGCTGAAGAACTGCACCATTTCTTGCGCTTTTTCAGCGGTTTCCAGCTCAATCATAGCCTACAAGAACACAAACACACATCACAGCTACAGGCAAAAACTGAAGAACTGAGAACTGCGACGAGTAAAACTGACAGCGTATGTGGAAACGGAAGACACAGTAACTATAGAGAGAGTATAAAGCACCAATGTTGGATTCTCAAATGCATGATTTAATATGGATTGATTTAAGAATAGATCAACAGGACTGTTTCAGTGTGTGCATGACTCAATGATAGCTACAGTGAGTTATGTGCAGTGACTGCTACAAGCTCTCTTTATTTGCACAAAGATTTATTTATTTTGTGTGTGTGTGTGTGTGTGTGTGTGTGTTTTGCAGCTCATTTTTTTATTGCAGCTCATGTATTAACTAATGCATACAATATCCTGTTTTAGCTTGTAATGTTGTAAATGTTGAAAGAAGCATTTTTGAATGAACTAGGATTAACAAATGCGCTATAATTGTTTATTTTCTAACAAATGTTAAAGTAATCAACTTTTCTTAAAGTATTATCCAAGTTAGAAAATTCACACACACAAATACAATGTTTATTAAGGGTTAGAGAGATGTTTTACACACTAAGAGGAGAGTCCTGTTTTACTCATCCACTGAAAACATGCATAGCTGAAGAAACAACCTTGAAATTTCAGGGATAACTTTGCCTTTAATTGCTAGTATTGCACCAAAAGTTTTTTTTTTTTGTCAAAACAGAAATTGAAGTTTTCATTAAGCCAAAATCAAAAATAATGTTTAGTTAATAATAAATTAAATGTATTCAATAATCCAACATTCAAATATAAAACCCTGTTGTACAAACATTTAAACTGCACAGAAGGCAGGTTTTAAATCAACTCTTTAATAACAATAGTTTCTACTCCCAATTTGTTGTTGAAATAAATAAAAAAAAATATCATGACAGATCAATTCAACTGTAAATTAAAATGAAGTATGAAATAATAAGTAGAAATATGATCAATATGTAATAAATAAATATATATATATATATATATTAATGCTTCTGAAAAGTGTCACCAAGGCTGCATTTCTTAAAATGATTTCTGAAGGATCATGTGACACTCATTTTACAATGCATTCAAATATAAATCAGTTATTTGAAATTGTAACGAAACACAATATTATCATTCATACTACATTTGTGATCAAATAAACGCAGCCTTTGACAACAAGGGACTCCTTATTTAATAAAACAAGCAAAAAAAAAAAAGTCTGTTTAGGCTGAAATTGTTCAGTTATAGCGATATTTCATGCATCACTCATTTGCAAACAGAAAACACGTACCTCCTGTTTGAACGTGGATAAATGCTTGACCATCCTGCCGAAGGGAGCAGTCAGACTGTGAAGGTCCTTCATCAGGTCAGGGCTCCTCTTGACAGGCCACACCACCACTACTTTACTATCCTGAAATAAACACACACTGCTACTGTCCACACACACGAAACACACGTTTACTTCCTAAGACATCCAACATCTACAGTAAATGAGAGATGTGGCACTTACCGTTGGCACAGTGGAGTCTGGAATAAAAAGGGAAAAGGTGTCACTGATCATAAATTAAAAGTATGAATGGCATGAGATGAAAAGTCACTATTTTCTAAATGCGGTCTTAAGTAAACGATTCATAAATGCACAAGTTATTTCTTTTTATGTGTTTTGACCTGGTAATGTCTAATGAAAAAGGATCACCTCCTGCATTGTAGTCCAGCTCATCTAATGTAACGAAATCTTCCATGTTCTCTGGAAATTCTGCATCATCCACAACACCCTGCAGAGAAATAGACACATGCATTGCTTTCCGTCACACGTTCATGCAGTCTCTGCATTTTCAAAAAGCCATAAACCATAACCCTGGAGAGTACGGTGAAATGCACTTAAACATACATTTTATATTAAGGTTTCATTAGTTAATGCATGACATGAACAATGCATGTATTCATCTTTGTTAATGTTAATGGAAACACAGTCGTTCATTGTTAGTTGACTGTTGACGTATTAAATGTTAATTGACTCACCTCTTGGTCTGGATTCTGCTCTGAAGCTCTCTCTCTGTTCTCCTCCGCAGCGCTAGGTCTCTCCTCTTCCAGCTTTTGCTCATCTTGTTTCTCTTCTTCCTCCTCATCATGAAGCATCCCAGGTTCATCCTCCAGCTGAACGCCCTCCTCTTCATCCAGCACCTCGTCTTCTTTCTCTACGGTTTCTTGGTTTGAGCCGTCGCTCTTGTCCTTGTTGCTAGACGTGGACTCCTCTCTTTGTCTGCTGTGTTTGCTCGGGTCAGATTTTCTGCTCACAGGCTGAGGACTGTTCTCTCTGAAAGACCAAGCATTTCAGATAATCTTGAAAAAGTTCAATACCAGTTAAGCTCTACCGACAGCCTCCGTGATTCATCGAAACAACTCCACACGGTCGTGGAGGCACGATTCACTTATTCTCCATCGTTTCTCAAAACATACAGCACTTAGAAATGAACCTATCGTCTATGCAGTGAAAACTGTATTTGAACTGAATCAACCCTGACCTGTCTTGAGCTAAATGACCGCACTAGTGTCTGAACTCTGATTGTGATCTTCTCGTTTATCGCTGTGAAGCTGCTTTGACACGGTCAGTTTGGCATGAACAGAAATGACCTGGTTCAAAGGCCTCTTTAGGGCTTGAGATATCAGAAGTCTCTTACCTCAGGCTTGTGATGTGCGTCATGGTCACTTTGACACTTCTGCCCTGAATCCTCAGAGGGTTACTGTAGTAATACTTCACCATGATGTCGGCATCACGCCAGTCAACCATCTCTATCAAGGCCTACACACACAGACACACAACAGTTTAATGGGGGGGGAGCAGTGTATGTGTACAAAGGCTGTCAAAATTAATGCGTACGATTAACTCAAAACGTTTTTCACTGAACTAATCAACAGACAGTTTGTGACAAATCCTCTGAAAAACTCTGGGGCATTTCCATCGCCACTTTATGAGTGCTTCACTCGCTGGATGTGCCAGCGTCACATTTGCATAGGATGCTCTATGTCGATTCGTGATTGGCTGAATGCAAAATTTAAATAAATGAATGAATTAAGCTACTCCTCACCTTACAGTCAGTGAACTTGGACTGCCACACCTCTCCAAACATGCCTGCGAGCTCCAGCACTTCAGCCTCGACGTCCTCCCCGGGAGGCAGACGTGAGAAACACACCACCGAAGGCGCATTCGAACGCTTTGTTCGTTTTGGTGAAGGCGTATCAAACTTGGGTGGGGTCTGTCAGTCAAAAAAAAAAGCACACAAAACGTAACCGTTGTGGATAGATTGTCAGAGTATAGAGGGTGTGGTTTGTGGGCTACTCACATAAATGCCTTCCACTGTCGGAGATAAGTAGAGGACTACTGCGCTCTCCTTTACGAAGGCTGGTTTCAGCTGGAAGTGATTGACCATATTCTGAGCCTCCTTGTGAGAACTAAACTCCAGGAATCCCTGTTACCCAGCAAACAAAAATCATGCACAAATAAATTAAAAACACAATACAAAAACAACGAGAGAGTTTTAAAGACCCGCTTCACATATACTGAGTGTGACATGAATGTGAATGGGTGCCGTCAGAATGAGAGTCCAAACAGCTGATAAAAACATCACAATAATCCACAGCACTCCAGTCCATCAGTTAGGGATACTCCACCCACATTTTCTCATTAATCACTTACCCCCATGTCGTTCCAAACCCGTAACCCGTCTTGTTCGTCTTTGGAACACAATTTAAGATATTATAAGACAAAAGCTGTTTAGCCAGATCTTAGCCAGAAGCAACGGTTTGATGTTAAAAACATCTTAATGGTGCATTGTATTTCGAGTGCTGTGGATTACTGTGATGTTTTTATCAGCTGTTTGGACTCATTCTGACGGCACCCATTCACTGCAGAGCATCCATTGATGAGACACTGATGCAGTGCTACATTTCTACAAACCTGATGAAGACACAAACTCAACTAAGAAACTCCTCTACTGTATCTAGAATGGCCTGAGGGTGAGAATGTCTGAGTGAATTTCACTTCTTTATAGCGCCTATCTGCTAAACTTCACCTTTCCATAGAATAAAAGTCAATTCTGATGAACTAGCCCTTTAAATATCACTGTAGTAAAGAGTTATATTGTTACAGGATACTGTTAAACAATGGTGGGCAAAGCAAAAGCTGTTATGAAACAACAAAATGGTTCATTATTGTGTATAAATCTAGAGCGCCTTTCGTTACCTTCGCTGGGAACACCAGGTGCTTCACAATTGTGCCGAATGGTTTTCCAAGCTCTAGAAGCTCCCCCACGGCCACGGCACCCATAGGAAACTTAGCAACGACCACTCTTGTATTGGGCTGAGGATAATATATAGACATGACAAAAAAACTAACATTTCAGTTTGAGTGCTTAAGTAGTAGAAATGAATAAAAAAAGAGCAGCACATCAGTTAAGTTACCTTAGGAGGGTAGAGGTGGTCTGATGAGCTGGACATGTACTGATCCCCTTAAAGAAAAGAAAAAAACCTGTTAAACCTCTATACATTTCGTGAAAGTTTGTGGTCAAAAAAATTTACACAATTCCTTTTATAAGTCACGTAAGTTTAAAATGACATTGGCTTGATGAGACAGGAACAGGACGTTAAAGAAGAGGCCATAAAAGAGCTTGGCATTAAATACAGCCAACAGGTTTAGCTTATGTCACAATCATGAGAGCATTTAAATGGAGAAAAATGAACCTATGCAGAGGCATGTACAAGATCGATATTTTTGGTTCATCTCTTTTGTGAATCTAAATAAATAAATAATTAATAACACACTTGCTGTATTCCTCATGTGTAAGTCACTTTGGATAAAAGTATCTTCTAAATTAATAAATGTAAATGTGGTTCAATTTCAAGAAAAATTAAGTATATTTGCTATCGTTCGCTGCATTTGATTTGTCAACTTTTAGGAGAACACTAGCTTTCAAATGGTCTCAAAGTTAACAGGCAATAGGTCTTTACATTTAAATTTGAGATGTGACTAGAGATGCACAATCAAATTTCTAATGGCAATTAGTATTACGGATGCCACTTGTGTTATTCTGCGTGCTTACGAAGTGTCTTTTTCTTTCTACAGGTTATCTTATGGGTTTTTCCATTCTTTTAATTTTAGTTTTATCATAACATTATAATGCCGTGCATATTCTAAAAAATAAAAAGATTGTATTATTTAAAGAAGAAACCAATCCAGTGTATAGTTCAGATTTGAGGCTTCATACTATAGAAAAGCACTAAAAGTTTTCAGCTTGTTTATTTTGCTTCAAACAACGGTATAAACACCATTCAATGTAAAATGTGATAACCAGATTTAATAATCAGAATTATGCAAAAAAAAAAAAAAAGATCGGTCACAATCGTGCAGCCCTAAATGTTTCTTCTTAAAACAACAACAAACAAAATAAAATTCTTTGTAGTGGCAGCATTATCAAATATAGATGCACTGTGAAAGGGAGACTGTTTACCGATGGCGTGTTCGGAGCTGTAGGCTCTCTTAGAGGGTTGAAATGAGCGAGAACTGCGCTCAGATTCATTAAACTTGTGGCGGACCCCTGACAGATGGTCTCTCCATGTCTGCCAGTCAAGAAAACAGAACAGAAGCACTTAAGATTATTATGAAACGAAAGATTATAATAAACACATTCCTCCTGAAAAATAAACAAATACATCATTGCATACATAAAAACTAGTTTATATTGTGGACAGAATCTCCAAAATCGGTATAATATATTTATCAAAATGGTAATGCATTTTCATATTAATAGTTAATCTCATGATGAGCCAGACCCAAAGAATATAAACATTTCTTAAAATATCCAAAATACACATGTCCGTGTCTTATCTTCTTGACTAGTCTGGGTTCTTTTACATTCCCTCACTGTAAAGCAGTACAATCCGCCGATAGCATCATGGATATATTTTCCCATAAATGTAAAATCGCCCAGCACTAATATGCAATTTTACAAAATGTTAATCATTTCTAGATATTTTTATTCTTATTTAATAGTTTTGTGTTTTTGTGGCACTCGATGCATCACATATCTCTTTACCTTGATGGAATTCAGCATGCACTTGCAAAGAGGGCATTTGTGTGGGAAAACGGTTGGGTTGTCGCCCGACTCCATCTCCACAGCCACGTGATCCGCACTCGGTCTCTCTCGGGAGGACTTCCTGTGAGCCAGGTCTCTTCTTCCTCCCGTGTACCTCTCAAACTTCCTGTGCCCCTCCCCTTTCCCATGATGCTCGTGGCTCCCGGAGCGCCGCACTGAGCTGGAAGACAAGGGGCTTCTGCGTCTGTCGCTGGAGCATCTCTCGGGTGTGCTGCGCTTGTCCTGTGGAGGCCTGGACTTGTCTCTGAACTCAGTGTCTGCGGTAGAAGACTCTTTAAGGGCTCTCTTGGCTTTGAGCTGCATGATGAGATAAGGGAGGGTCTCCACGCTGATTTCGCTTTCGGGAATCTGCGCGAGTGCATCCACATCTTCGGAGGACAGGCCGAGCGTCGCATACAGGCTCTGAGCACTAACAGTCTCGGCTTCACCGGTGTCTTCAGCGGCGTCCATCTCCAACCTTTACAGACAGGAAAGAGAGACTGCACACAGTCCAACAGGAAAAATAAAATCAATGAAGTCTGAATATGGATGCAGATGGAATAGAATTGTTTTCATAAACTGAGAAGTAGAAATGACTAAAACGGCATTTAGTTTATCATACATGCTTGTCAGTATATTCGGCAGTACACTTTAATATGTTTAAAAGACAATAGAAATAGTTATGAATGATCAAATATATAGATGTACTTAAGTTACTCAAAAAGCACTGACCGCATTTAATAAAATGGTTAATTACAATGCATTTTCATTAATTGCAATTAACAATGTAATGCATGTGAACTAAATGTAAGTTTTTACATTTAACTGCAAATAAGTATATTCGTTTAAGGTATATATTTTAGTATATATTCCTCCTGGCGAATTATTAAAGCGGTTTTCTTCAGATGAGTCCTGGTCTTCATTCATCAGACCTGGTGCTGGGGTTTAACTGTAAATTCCCCTACAGGACAATGGTTGTTCATTAACCTTGTTATTTATTATAATCTATTGACAGGTCTGGTGGAGTTAATACAAACTGGTTATTAGTCAATGTTGATCAAATTAAAATGACTAAATAAGATGGCTGATGTCGCAGTACATCACACAAACAGACCTAATGTCACAATTTTTAATGGTGTATCTAAATATACTGCATCTTTATTAAACGGTCGTAAATCTATCAGACAAGTAGAGCTTATCGCACAATCCCATCTCAAACTGAATTCATGCATTAAAAACCAATAAATAAAAGATAAGTTTGGATATTCTGAACTTAAAGTTGACAGGGTCTCCTGCTCGCAAACTTCTGGCCCAAACGAGGTTGGGATTTTTTTAAGTCCTGGTGTAAAAGACGTTGTGTAATTGGCTATACGATGAAATACTATTGATTATTTGAATATAATTGCACCTTAACATAATGGCATATGTCTTGCTTTCGAGTATTCTGCATTAATAATCACCCCCTGGCTACAGTTAGCCCCAGAGCTAACCCACAGCTGCTCTGATGTTGGTCAAGCCTCTACAGACGCTACATTGTGTCTTCAGCGCGGTAACATCTGTCGCGAGGCTCAAATGTAAACACGAGCATCAAACGTGCCGCACGCGGATCAATAACACGACTGGAAACTCCGCCAGATGGCTTGATTAACTTAACTTTGGCATTGTTGAATATTTCATCAATTTACACCCATACAAAAGAAATAAAAGGCGCATAAAATGGCATTCTGGAATTGCCCTTAAATAAAAAAATAATAAAACGAGTTTTAGTAATTACCTAAGCGTCCGTCAAGGAGTGCTCCTTGTCCAATTTGTAGATATCGATGAGTAGCCCGAGTTTCTTCTTCTGAAATGTCTTGGTTGCGATTCGCTCGAATGGTGCAAACACCGCCACCTAGCGCTCGGAAGCGAGAGTTTATGTATGGGATTAGAATCGCGCCAAATGTATTGCAGTCACAGATCGAAAAATAATAAGCATAAATAAAACATTTAAAAACACGTGTAATATAATAACGCACAAAACCGAAAAACAAATGCAATTTTTTTTAAATAACATACAGCGCAGTCATGGATTACACAAAACTGAAACAGGAATTAAAAATTTTCCAAACCGCAAACAAAATCAGGTTTCCTGCTCATGTTATTTTTTTGTGTGTGCTTGTGGTCTTTTCCCCTTTACTCTTGTTTCCACGTTCTGCGCTTGCGTTTCAAAAAGTTGCAGTTTGAGTTTCATGTAAATCAGGGCGGGCTTCAGCGTCACCATTGGACCACAAGTTCTAGATTGACAGCTGCGCCTCTAGCCAATCAGTCCAAGGGGGAGTTGACGTCACTCCAATGCGACTCATGGCTGCTGTGGCAGGTGTGTGAAGATGGATAACCAGCGTCAGCAGCGTAATATTAATTAGTAATATAGTAATATAAATATTTTGTTAGTGGGTGACAGAAACATTCCCTTTGTGTATTATGATTTTTTCTGCAAGCGCTATGTAGTCCGAGTAGGCCGATATCTAGCCTGTTAACACGTGTCTTGTTAGTTTGGTTTAGTTAGCAATACTTTATATTTTAGGCAGTTGGGCTGCACGATAAATCACACGCGATATTTTATTTTTTAAATAAATAAATAAATACATTTTAATAACATATGATCAGGAAACCTGATTTTGTTTGAGATTTGGAAAATTTTGAATTCATGATTCAGTTTTGTGCAATATAATTTTAAATGTGTTTACATTTTTGATTTACGCTTATTATTTTTCGATCCATGACTGCGCTGTTTGTTATTTAAAAAAAACTGCATTTTTTTTTCGGTTTTGTGCATTATTATTTTACACATGTTTTTAAATATTTGACCTTTGCTTATTATTTTTTGATCTGTGACTGCAATACATTTGGCGGGATTCTAATCCCATATGAGTGTTTACACAAGGCATAAAACTCATAAGTTAAGAGAATTAAATGCAAAGGACAGAGTGTTAGGAAATCATTGGTGTTTGTGCACAGCGATATTAAGTAGAGCCTAAACCAGTTGAGGTCGTTCAAAAGCTTAGCAGGTTATCTAAGAGTCTCTATTAATAAGTTTGGCCCTAGATCCAGATTTGAATGTTTTGAGATCATGGTTATTGCTCTGTATGGACATCATCTCTTCACTTACTTTCATAAGAAAAGGAAAAGACAGGTCTGTAATTCTGAGCTTTCCTTCAGCAGAAGGCAACGCCTGTTTCACGACTGCTGTGCCAGACCATTCTGTTAGGGGTTTTGTGAATTTTGTTTTTATTACATTGGTTGGAGCATTAAAAAATAAAACTGAAAAAAAAAAATCAGTTTTTAGCTTTGTATAAAGATGATTCACAACTATGTTATGAGAGATATAACAGAATGATCTGATATGCTACTGTAATTAAAATGTAGATACTTTATTTTATTCAGTGTATTTCTACATTGCGTCTAATTTACATATTTATGTGTTCTTGGGGAAATCCATAATGAAAAATAAGTGTAATTGAATTGAGTTTATTTATAGTTAATCAGGGACAATGCACAAAAAAAAAACATTAGTCTAGGAAATAAGAGATGTCATGTGCCAGGTTATAGCAAAAAAAAAAATGCTAATTTCCACCCGCAGTCACTAGAAAGATGTTATATTTAAAAAAAGTTCATAAAATATATACAGTATTATACAAGGAAACATTACTTCACTTACATTGTAAAAACACTCACCACTTCATGAATCTAACACTCACGCACAGATTTTTCATAGAAATATTGATCTATAATTTATTGTCGTTTATAATATAAATATAATTTATTTTGCCGTTTCGTAAATTTCGTAAAAAAACCCAATGACATTTTTCTGAGATGTTTATTTATGACAAAAAATCTGAAAATTATATATATATTATATATATATATATATATATATATATATACACATATAGTTTATATTACCATATTTCCCTAAGAGTGCTAAATCTGATCATTCTGTCAATATCATTCATTTTAAAAGACCAAAGAGAGGGAGCGTTTATGATCAAAGCTCCTTAAAAGTCAGAACGTGCTCAGAACAGGACATCCAGACTAAAACTGTGACATGAAGGTTCTCAGAGAAATCACTCAAATATAATGTCCTCTACAGAGGACAGAAGTCTGTGTCTGGGTCCCAGGAGTTTAATTAGGTTATCAAATATGATTTTGCCTGCTGTAATGAGATAGTTTTATTGTGCACATACTGTATTTCACCATGTGGTGGTGCTATTACACTTCCTACTTCCTACATTACTATTACTATAAATAAAGTTAGAGCCATGGATATCTACTTGGGGTGCATTTCAATTCTAAATCACCTGAGGAGGAAAGAGCAGGGTTTGAGTGAAGTTTCACATGCTTTCATGTCAAAGGATACTGTACATTCTCCTACATTCTCTTTGTGTGTTCACCATGAAATCTGACTTGACTGAACTCTGGGCCACAATTTTGGAACCGATAACTGCAAACAAACAAGGTTTGATCTGGGTTTATGTGACAGAAAAGTCCCGCTTTCTGGAATACTCCTCTCCTTTTTTGCTACATATTGCATTACATATGTACAGTACATGATATTACTCAACAATGAATGGCACATTGAAAAATAATTTTATTTTAAACATCGTTTCAATGGTGAGTACACTCAGGTGAGATAAATAGATCATAACAGAGGTCTTGAAAAATGCTACAGAAGACCACCCACAGTAGAGCCATATGGAGATATTTTTCTAACAGTGTTTTTCATTATTTCATTGTGTTTACACTTACACAGCCTCTTCGAGCTCAACTGAAAGAACACACACACAAAAAATGCATGGTATTTTTGTTTTGTTTTCACATAGCATAATTACTAACCATAAATAATGTGGTGTTATGCAATTATATTTGCTAGCTAAGGCCATTTATATCCATTTATATAAATTTCATTTAACATTTGAATGTAACAGTGGTGGCAAAGAAAAAGAACTGTCATGGGTTCATGTATACTTGTACCAGATTTTCAGTGTTCTGCTTTACGTTTCGTAACAATAACAATAAATATATAATAAAAGAATAACTATTTAAAGGGGTCATGAACTGAGAAATGTATCTTTTGACATAAAAGACGTCATTGTACTATAAAATCATCCTGCAAGTTTCAGAACTCAAAACTTTCCTGTAAAAACAGCTTATATTGAAGCCAGTCTGCCAAAAGGACAGCTTGAGGAATGTGCCACTTTATGACATAATCGTGTGTCTGAACTCCGGCTCTGCAGAAGATCAACGTCTGCTTCTACATCACTGCCTGTTTAGCTCCGCCCACCGATCCTACATCACTGCTTGTTTAGCCCCGCCCACCAATTCTACATCACTGCCTGTTTAGCTCCACCCACCGATTCTACATCACTGCCTGTTTAGCTCCGCCCACTGATCCTACATCACTGCTTGTTTAGCTCCACCCACCGATTCTACATCACTGCCTGTTTAGCTCCGCCCACCGATTCTACATCACTGCCTGTTTAGCTCATGTCCCCTTTGATACCTGGGCCACTACCTTCAAAAGAACTAATTCTAATATATACCCTTAAGTTTCATACTTTAATCCCATAAAGAGCGTACCTCTCAGTCATCATTTTGTTTTATAATATGATACCATTTAATCCTTATACTTCATAATATATCCTTATCCTTATAATTCAATTTTCAGAACACAACAAAAATGGGGAAGTCGTGGCCTGGTGGTTAGAGAATCGGACTCCCAATCGAAAGGTTGTGAGTTCGAGTCCCGGGCCGGCAGGAATTGTGGGTGGGGGGAGTGCATGTACAGTTCTCTCTCCACCCTCAATACCACGACTTAGGTGCCCTTGAGCAAGGCACCGAACCCCCAACTGCTCCCCGGGCGCCGCAGCATAAATGGCTGCCCACTGCTCCGGGTGTGTGCTCACAGTGTGTGTGTGTGTTCACTGCTCTGTGTGTGTGCACTTCGGATGGGTTAAATGCAGAGCACAAACCCATGAGTATGGGTCACCATACTTGGCCGAATGTCACTTCACTTCACTTCACTTCACTTAAATCATATTGTAGTTTCTCAAGAAGATCAACGTCTGCTTCTACATCACTGCCTGTTTAGCTCCGCCCACCGATCCTACATCACTGCTTGTTTAGCTCCGCCCACCGATTCTACATCACTGCCTGTTTAGCTCCGCCCACCGATTCTACATCACTGCCTGTTTAGCTCCGCCCACCGATCCTACATCACTGCTTGTTTAGCTCCGCCCACCGATTCTACATCACTGCCTGTTTAGCTCCGCCCACCGATTCTACATCACTGCCTGTTTAGCTCCGCCCACCGATCCTACATCACTGCTTGTTTAGCTCCGCCCACCGATTCTACATCACTGCCTGTTTAGCTCCGCCCACCGATCCTACATCACTGCCTGTTTAGCTCCGCCCACTGATTCTAGAGCGCTGCCTGTTTAGCCCCCCCAAAGATGATTAGTGTTGGGAGTAATGCATTACAGTAACATATTACTTTTTGCTATAACGCAGTAGTGCAAGGCATTACTAATCAATTTTCAGTAATATTTTACTCGGTAAATGTTCAATAACGCTTACGTTACAACACACTTTTAGCTGAAAAAAATTTATTGTTCAAAGAAAAGAAAAAAGATAAAAAAAAACAGCAAGACTGCAAGACATTAACGAAATCAAAAATGCAGCAAATAAGTTCTATTTCCTGTTCGCGGTCAGTCAATAGCTGCGTGTGGTGTACACCTCTCAGATATTTGTTTAGCGTTTTTTTTTTATTCCTCTCTCTCTCTGGTGGAACTTTGTATTGTGTGACATAGTCCAGTGAAGGTGTGTTTAGGGCGTGTTTTACAGGAGTGCCGCGAGGATACTGTCATGACACAGAATGGTCTCTGCCTCTGTGCTCGAGGTCGGCTCGCACTGGACAGTGGAAAGCAGCTAATGGATGAAGATGGCAGAAGACTGTACATTCGCAAGATGGACATATGCGCATCTTGCCATTTTACAATTGCATAAGGCATTAGAGTTTACATATAGTCTTGTCTAGTATGAATAGACCCAAGCAATTCACAGATATTGCCAGATAATCACTTTACCTCTACCATACTTGTAACAGACTTGGATCGTTTGTGATTCTGGCTGTCATCCTTTCTTGCATTGTCTTAAAACTTCACTTTGCCAATTATAAGCTATATATTGTTAGGATAGCCCACAGTCATTATGCTACATCAGTGTGCCCTCTACTGGATATAAAATGCTCTGCAGTACATTTTGTCATTTTAGAATGTAAATTTTCTTCTGTAGTTATTTTGGTGAAAGTAACTCAAAAGTAATACAGAAGTAATGTTACGCATTAAAACTCGGACACAGTAATATCGTAAGGTAAGGAATTACTTTTAAATGACAGTAACAAGTAATCTATAATGTATTACAGTTTGGAAGTAACATGCACAACACTGTTCATGACCCCTTTGATACCTGGGCCACTACCTTCAAAAGAACTAATTCTAATATATACCCTTAAGTTTCATACTTTAATGCCATAAAGAGCGTACCTCTCAGTCATCATTTTGTTTTATAATATGATACCAATTAATCCTTATACTTCATAATATATCCTTATCCTTATCCTTATCCTTATAATTCAATTTTCAGTACACAACAAAAATCATATTGTAGTTTCTCTGACTCAGGAGCAAAGCACAAGACATTACTGTTGGCTTTAAAACTTGGTTTGTAGCGTTGGTGTAGTAGATCCGATATTTTTCGTTTTAACATCAATTGTCTCAACATTGATGGGATGTTTGGAGAACTGGTTCCGTTTCTTCTGTACACTGAAGTGCACTCCGTAACAGAAGTAGATGAGCAAGCCTATATTTCATTAGGAAATACAATTAAGCTTATTATGTACAATGATTGGTTTATGTTGAAATGTGCATGTACTTTTCGTCCAATGTTTTGATAATATTGGTAAAACACTCCTGTCAATGATATTCATTCATCGCAGAGCACATCCTGATTGTGAATCCTGCACAATCAGGATGATGAAGGATTCACATAGTGGTTAGACTAGTGTTCATAAATGCAACAGTTGCATTCATCAAAAAGCATCATGAATAAATTAATTTGGCAATCTGAAGTCAATGGTATATTGAACATTGCCTTTGCTGACTCATTTGTGAATTATGAATAAGATTTATTCTCCAAAGCACTTTCTCACACACTAATTTCCTGAAATTGTTTAATTGGAATTATTTTCCTGCATATATGGCTCAGTAAACTGAAAATATTCATGTTGTCTTACCCACTGCCATCCACACTGCATAGCGAATCCACGTTTCACCCCCCAGCTGGATCATTAGGTAGATATTGATGAATGTACTGAAGATAGGGAGTAATGGCAGAAATGGGACCTACAGAAAAATGTGAAAATGTTTCAAGCAGTCTTGAACTCTTTCTAAACACAAAATTTCCATGTTCTTAACAACAGTATTTATCAACTGTCAGACCACAACACAATCATGTCTTATGTCCCTAGTGAAAAAAGTACACTCTAGCATACTTTTAAAAAGAGTAATATACTTTAATAGAAAATACTTAAGTGTAAACTGAAGGTAATGTTTTTGCACACTTAACAGCATGTTACTTGCAACTAAATTAAAATTAGCCATATAGGTGATGAATAAATGTGAGACAAAATAGCATATTAGAGTTTGATTGTTTTGATTATTATTGATGTAAAGCACATTTCTTCTGTATGCCAAGTTGATATAAAATTGGAAATTATTTTGACCTATGCATGGTAGTACATTTGATGACTTAGTTTAATTAAGTTTTTGTTACTTATTAATGATTTTGTCATTTTTGGTGCTATGTTGGGTTGTCAAATGCAAGACCTGAGGTCCAAACCAAAAGCACTTGAGATCCACTGTTAGAACAACAAATCTCAGCACATTTTATGCATTACTTGTTGCTAAAATGTAAAAAAATATGTTGATGCTTTTTTCATCCAGTAAATGACAGCTTACCATAAATGCAGCCTTGCTACCATTCTGTGGTTGTCGCCAAATAATAATGATAGTCATGAGAAACGCCACCGAAACCAAAGTGATAATCAGAATCACCCACCACTCTGCTATCAGTCCAGCCTGTACAACTTTTGTGATGATCACACTCAGGATAACCGCGAACACAACTAGAAATCACATTAAAGGTTCAAATGAAGTGGAGAATGGCATGTTAGCATGAAATCATTTTAGCATAAAATTAGGTTAAATGCACTTGAATGTTCATTAGTTTAGGTTTCAGTTTCTTGTCCTGGTATGTCATTGACTATGATTGATTTTTATTGATTATTGACTTGTTCTCATTGGCTGCCTAGAGATTTATTTTCTGTTTGTAAACAATGCCTGATGAAGGTCACATGACGACCGAAACATTTATTACAATTAGCAAGTTGTAGCAGTGTGCAGGAGTCATTATGTTTTATAGCTAAAATTTATGGCATGAAATTTCTAAAATATTAAAATACTCATTAAAACCACAAATATTAATGGTGCATTATTGTCAAACTATTATATTTGCAAAATGAGTTATAATTTTTCTTGAAGCTTGGAATTTCCATTCATTTTAAGGCATTTTTCTAAAGAATTATGGCAGCAGCTAATTGTATTAATCATAAAAGTACAATTAAGTTTGTTTATTGTTGGTTTAGTTTTGTTTATGACAGGCTTGTGCGACTTAACTACATTTTCCATCATTCTCTTTGATTGTGCAAGAAAGATAAAACATTTTAGATACAGCATACTTTAGACTTACTCATCAGATGCAAGCATGTACTGCAATAATAAAAACCAAAACTTACTTGTAAGTATGGTCAGCACAGACACAACTTTAGAACTTCTAGCGGAAGCACTTTTAGGGGGGCTAAAAGGATTCCATTTCTTCTGAAGTTCTGATTTCTCACTGATCTCAGCTGGCTCTGATTGGTACCTGTGTTGATAAAAATAGTTAATACTATTGCACACAACTGTTACTATAGTCAGTAATTTACATCTAACTCTGTTGTCTGAACATTTGTTTTGTCTCTGGATATTGAGCAATGTTTTGAGGATTGCAAACTGTCAGTACTAACACAGGCAAACATGTTTTTATAATAATTATGAAACTGAAACTGATGCGTGGTTCTAAACCAGGGGTGTCCAAACCTGTTCCTGGAGGGCCATTGTCCTGCAGAGTTTAGATCCAACTATAATTAAACACACATGAACCAGCTAAAAAAGCTTTTCAGAATCACAAGAAACTTCCTGCCAAGCAAGTTGGAGATGGTTGGAGCTAAACTCTGCAGAACATTGGCCCCCCAGAAGCAAGTTTGGACACCTCTGATCTAAACACAGTACTTTATTACACAAGATGAAGATAATCCAGATAATGCTGATGGAGGTGGAGACCGAAACTAAATCAGAGGAACTGAGGACTAGGGAAACATCACAGGTTCAGAGGACTAAGGTGGAACTTGGGGATCGGAAGACCAAAGTGGAGCCATTGGGGCACATATCAGTGGCAGAGATGAAAAAAAAATGGAGGACCACTGTGACACCAAAGGAGTGGAGGGCCAAGACACAGCCGAAGGACTGGAAGTCCATGGTGGAACCAGGGGATCGATGGACCGTGGCAAAGCTTAGAAAGACAAGGAATTCTGGTGGAGCCGGAAGGCAGGGGGACCACAGTTGAGACAAGAGATTGTAGAGCCATGGAGGCCAACGCGTCTTCAGAGTCTTCAGATGACAAAGAACACAGCGGATCAGGAGGCTGTGGTTGTGCTTATGGAATTGGTGCACTGAGGAGCCGGTGATGACCAGGGCAGCGTTAGAGGAGGATTACCAACAAGGCCATAATGCAGGGCAGAAATAGCAGAGGAGGAAGGGCCAGGGACCTTGACAGAACCAGAGAGTTTATCGTGCTGTGGAACCAGCAGAGTAGAAAGGAATAGGGAACTGGACAGAACAAGAGAGTCCATAGAGCTGGAAAAAGACCAGCAGAGCAGTTTAAGGATATGGACAGATGCAGGGGGTCCAACAAGCCAAATGGGACCAGCAGAAGAGGAAGGGCTTAAAGGGCTGCCTTAAATCCAGGATGGACAGGATAATAAGATCTGCCTGCTAGATGGTGGGTGCTGGCTCCAGAACAAACTGAGCACCAGACCCTGCCTCGAGGTCAGACTGGGCTTCTGGATGAGGGTCTGTGGTGGGTGTGGACAAAGGCTTTTGGGGTCTGTGACAGGCGTGACAAAACTCTAGGGGCGATTGTGCTCCTTATCCTCCTAGCTAATGGAGTTGATCTAAAAATTGGCACAAACGTCCCTTGAGGACCATCAATGGGCAGGCAGGGTTTAAGAGGCTCATTAAATAAATCACCAAAAATTTAGGGAGACTTTAAGTCATATGATGTTGCTAAAAAGTGAAAATTATTTACAAAATGCTTCTCAATTGAAAATAAAGAGAATACTTGCTATTTGTCATTTGTGATTTTGTAACTTATTTTTGGCATATTATGTGTAAATTAAGGTTGCATTACATATTTCAGTGTGAATGTGCATTCTTTGCAATTTGTAAAATTTGTGTGAGTACTTCAGGAAAAAAAACAATCAAAATCTATTATACTATTCATGGATTATTTATACATTTATATTATTTATATTATTTTGTATTGTGTTTGAAACTTACCGAAGAATTAAGATGCAGATGGCTACCAGGGTATAGGCAAAGAGTGTTCCAATAGACATCATGTCTACTAGAGCCTTCAAGTCAAACACCAAGGCCATTATTGCTAAAAAGACAAATAGTTCACTTATAGAATTTCACAGGCAAAAAATTAAATGAAGATAAACAAATTTACATCTGCTATACTGTATATTCAACTTCAGGGCTAAGAGCAAGTGGCCTTTGGGACGGCCTTAAATATCTCTATTTACCTCTGGTGTAGTAGTTTGGTTTCAGAAGGCATGTCATGTAGATTAGTTACCGTTATGATGGTGTATTACTGTGATGTGTTCTCAAAGAGAATTACCTGCTATTATTCCAGAAGAGAGTGTGGCGATGACAGGACTCTGTCTGGAACTCATGTTACTCAGTGGTTTGAAGAGCAGCCCATCTCTGGCCATAGCAAACAGCACACGAGGCATAGGAAACATGGATCCCAGCAAACTGTTGAATAGTAAACAAACTGCACTAATGTTACAGTAATTTAACGTTGTAATTTATTTTACTATTTTGTGCATTTTAAGCAAATAACTCTTATCAGCTGCAAGAGTTGTCCCCATCCAAACTGATGAGGCAAGTTAATTTCTCATAGTTCTTCTTTTCTGCATTGTGATCATTAACTATCAAGTTCAGCTGCAAGTTTGCTTCACTTATCTATACTTTGCACCTTTAAAGAACTACTGTATGTTCTTAAAAGCTTATCTCTCATAGAGAACATAATGAACCTGGATGTACTGGTGGTTTTGTAGACTCAAGACCCAAACTAACAATAGCATGGACTGACCACAATATGTGTTAAATAATTAACTGGATATATCTGTTCTGATATATCCTGCATCAACATCAATCCTTGACAACTGTGTTTGACAGTTTAGAGTCCTGCATTATGCATACAACATTTGACCTTATGATGTCAATGTGTTGAGGGAGAGTGGTTCGGCGAGGCCTGCAGGGGGAGAGAGAGTTGAAAGACCAGAGGTGAGTAAGTGGGTCAAATACAAACGACAAACATCTGTGTCTCGTTCCAGTGATTGGCATGGAGAGACCAGATAAAAAGGCGGGGAGTGAGCTGGAGAAGAGAGAAAGACTGACTGCTGCCTGGTGAAGTGGTCGTACATGCTCTGGAGAAGCCTTGTGTATTGTTGTATATGGATTGTATCATTTTGAGCGCTGGTAGTGCGACATTTTGTTTGTTTTTATTTTGTGAAATAAAAGTCACCAGCAGCAGTCTATCCGACCCCGCCCTCTATCTTCCTTTCCAATCATTGGCTTTGTTACACCCAATTTTACCGAGCCAATGCACAGTTTTACTTTTTAGTTTATGTGAATATACAGTTCTGTCCTCTTTCTGATCATGTAATGCTGCTTTTTATAGTCCTAACAGTATGCGTCTAGTGTAGTAAGTGCTTTATGGTCAACATGTGTTGCTTCACCTTGTTGAAAGAGCACACAAAGATCCAACAGCCACAGCATACTTTGCAGGATCCCAGCCCACATAGGTGAAGGCTACCGGTAAGGGACTCTGAACATTTAGTTGGTAATAGGGCATCATGAGCGTGAGAGCAGCCGAAACGCCGAAATAAGCCAAGAAACAGATGAGAAGAGAAGCCACAATTCCTATAGGGATAGACTTCTGAGGGTTTTTGACCTCCTCACCTAGATACAGGAGACAAATCAAGTACAAAAATAATTAAGACTAGTAAGTTATACCTTTTCACTTTATGTGTCTATTAAGGACCATTTTTGCTCAAGGGTTTTCATGCTATTTCAATACAGTGTCAGATCAAAGTGATCATGCCTGCCAAAACACCCAAAAGACAAAACGCACACATACACACACACACACACACACACACACACACACACACTATAAAAGTACAGTAAAAAGTATTATATTCCAAGACATCTGAAGCCATACGTGTCATGGCATTGACAATCCAACATGAATGATTCAGGAATTCAATATAAATAGTCCTTAATGCACAAATTGAAATACCTAGGAGATTCTCAGGAGAACATGCATGCATAAGTGGCCAGGAACTGAACTAAAGGAGGGTATAAATAGACAGGAATAAATGAGTAAATTAACAACTAATAGGTGGCAACAATAGGTAACCATGGTAAAAAAAAAATAGGTACACACTAGGAAATGCTCTGGTTAGTTACATAACTAAGATAAGGGAATGAGTTGCGTTTCACAGTTTACTCTGATACTGAAGCCTGATTTGTTCGCATTTATGTAGCTGCACGTACCAATGGTGCTTTAACCCACCAAAAGGGGTGGAGCCGATTGCTATATGAGTTGGCTCTGAGAGCCATATCACCAGAACCTTTTGACTGATAGCAACACTCATTGACTCGCGCACATCCATATACTATGGCAGCTTACACAACACTCATTCCTTTATCTCAGGGAACTGAGTTTATGTTAGTAACCTGAGCTTTCCCTTTTGAATGGGGTCTCCTGTTGCATTACATGCTTATAGAGAATGCATCCATTTGCGAACGAAGTCACTCTCTGAGCCCAACCCATAGCACCTATACTGAGGGCTCCTGTAAGCATGAGCTAATAATGAGGCCCAAGCCATTTAGGCTGAGGAATACATAACAAAACCTTCTTTACTTACATAGGGGATTATGTAAACTTAAGTGGACAAAATCTGTGCCTGCAGGGCAGGGACATCTGAATTATAAAACCTGGTGAAGGTGTTAACATGAGGATTCACATATAAATGGTTTACAATCACTCTGATCACGTAGAACGTGCTTATTCTGTTCATTTTTAGCACTTTTTGTGTAAAATCATATTTTTTCACCAAAAGAATGTTGTGACTTTAATTGCATGTGAGCAGCACAGCAAAAATAGGCTCAGCGCCAAAACCATCGATTCAGCGCTGCTCACGCGATGCTCCTTCTTAACGCTCAAGTGCTGCTCCTGCTCCTGGTGTGAATGCACGCACATGCCACTCATGCTAGCAGTGTGAAACCAGACTATGAGCTTGAACCAGGCAGAGTGGATTGGGATTGTGCTCTGAATGGAGTGGAGAGCACTCTAGGCACATAGCCATGGCTTGGTTTGAGGATCACTCTAGAGTTGTTGTAACAATTTGTCTAGTATTCATACCCAGACCAATTGCCACAAGATTTATATTAGGGAGGGAACCACCGGCTATGGTCTGTGTTAGTTCAAATACTCAAAAAGACAAGAAATAGATGCAAAAGTGAGTATTATTCCACAAGAAAGCAGTAAAGCATACATATCAATACATGATAGAAAACCCCACATATAATAACCAGAGGCATAGCATTTCAAAATACAAGGAAAAAGTCACACATCAACAACATTATTTACAAAAGTAGTGCAAGAGTTCTTATCTGGATAAGCAGAAACCACAACGGTTTTCTGCCGTACTCAAGTGCACACAAGACTGGAAACGAAATGGCCGATCCAGATGCCACCGAGGAGAATAGAAGTAAGGTGTCCTGTGGTTAAACAGTCCTTTTGAAGTACAATCTTCCCGGGTATTATCCGGAAGGACTAAAGAGTCCTTCTACAACCAAGCAAACAAAAATCAACATCATACCATATGTGAATCCACACAGGTCAAAAATAACCATGAGACAAACACCAAATCTTACATTGACTGAGCAGAAAATCCCATAGATTCCCAGTCTGGACTGGAGTGGTATGCCATGCTGTTAGGCCTCAAACACCTCTCACTCCTTCTATCCTTGCCTTACTGATATCCTAGAGCAATAAGCACACTAACTCCCCCTATTGTCAGGTAGAAGCCTTACATACCCACACAGGAAACTAATGTGACAGGTCAAGACTGTAACATACCCTCCCCCTCAGCAGAAGGATGGCTATAACCATAACATGGCTTCAGATTTTGTACGTGTACAGTTTCCACAATATCAGGATTATCAATGTACCTTACAGAACAATTAACAGGTCCAAGTACTTTTACCACCTTGGCAGGGCCTTTCCATTTTGCTGCCAACTTAGCCATATACCCTTCGTCTGCTCTGGAAAGAGGATGGGTCCTGACCCAAACCAAACCTCCCACCAAAAACTGCACAGATTTATGCCTTTGATTATAGTACCTTTGCTGTTTTCCTTGGGCTCGTTCAACATTAGTTTTCACCAGGTTGATGAGTTCCTGTTGTCTATCAAGAAGAACATATGCAGGGTTAATCGTGATCAGGGAGTTTGTGAATGGCTCTTTCTATGGGCCCTTTCAATTTTCGTCCTAATGCAACCTCTGCAGGTGTGAAACCAGTGCTCTCATGCCATGCAGTGTTAAGAGCAAATCGAAACTCTGCTATCCACTTGTCCCATTGTCGATGTTGATCACCTACATAAGAAGCAATCATTGTTTTGAGGTTGCGATTAACTCTTTCTGTGAGATTGGTTTGTGAGTGGTAAGCGGTTGTCAATTTCTGAATGACCCCCCATTGCTTGCAGACTGTACTGAGTAATTGAGATGTAAATTGTACCCCCCTATCTGACACCAAGGTACACATAGGTGTACCCCATCTGGTGAAAATCTCCTCCACAAGAATCCGGGCTATTTGCGGTGTCTTGGCTGTACGTAATGGGAACATTTCTATCCATTTAGAGCAATAGTCAACAACCACGAGGAGGTATTCATTTTGTTTACTGCTCTTAGGGAAAGGTCCCATTAAGTCCACTCCTAACATAAACCCAGGTTCAACTACAGGAGTTGATTGGAGATGACCAGACAGCTTGGTTATAGCGGGTTTGTATTTTTGACATGTGGTACATTCCTTGCAATACTTCCATACTTCATTTCTCACATTAGGCCAATATGCAAAATCCAGTAATTTTAATAGCGTTTTCAATCTCCCCAAGTGTCCACTAAGGGGTCTGTCATGTATGTAGTGTAAGAGAGCTTCACGTTGACTGGACGGGATCACCAGTTGGAGTTTTTGTCGTTGTTGTACTTTAGGTAGACTACGAAACAGAAAACCATTCTTCATCACGTAGTGGATGCGGGAAGGATCAGGAAGTTTATTGCACTGTGCCTCTTGAATCAGTTCTTGTAACTCTGGATCTTTTTGTTGATCTGTGGCAATTTGTGCTAGATCTACTTGCAAGTTGCTTGGTAATACATCAGTGGCTTTGATTACTGCAATCATCTTCTGAGGGGTGTGGTTGGTATGCCCTCTGGACAATATGTCAGGCACTACATTGCATTGACCTTTACGATACTTTACGGTGAAGTGAAAGCCTTGCAATCTCAGGGTCCAACGGGTGAGGCGTGATGATGGCTTTGGGTGCTGAAAGACCCATGTCAGCGCCGAATGGTCCGTTATGACTGTAAATGGTCGTCCCTCCAAATATGGCCTCCACTTTTCTACAGCCCAGACCACCGCCAAACATTCCTTTTCAGAGACAGAGTATGCCTTCTCTGCTCCTCGTAATAAACGTGAGGCATAGGCGATGACCTTTTCTTCACCAGCTGTTTCCTGAGTAAGCACCGCACCTAACCCAACCTCACTAGCATCTGTTTGCACTGTGAACGGTTTACTGAAATCTGGGGGCATCAACACTGGTGCCTGGGTTAAATCCTGTTTTATAGTGTTGAATGCATGTTGACATTGTTCTGACCATAACTAAGTGGACTTTTTTTGTTTCAGTGCATGAAGTGGGGCAGCTTTCTCAGAGAAATTAGAGATATAGCGGTGGTACCAACCAGCGAGTCCTAAGAATCGTTGCACGTCTTTGATTGACTGAGGGGTTGGAAAAGACGCGACTGCTTCTACTTTTGCTGGATCTGTTTTTATTCCACTGCTTGACACAATGTGCCCTAAGAAGGTGAGAGTCTGTTGCATGAAGTTACACTTGTTCAGGTTGAGGGTTAGACCAGCTTTATGGAAACAATGGAAAACTTGCTGTAGGTGGCAAAGGTGTTCTTCCTCATTCTTGGAGAACACCACAACATCATCAATGTAAATGAAACAGCACTTACCCTTGATTTCTCTAAGTGCCTGTTCCATTAGTCTCTGGAAAGTTGCTGCAGCATTTTTATGCCCGAAAGGAAGACGACAAAATTCGTATAACCCAGACGAAGTGACAAAGGCAGTTTTCTGGATGCTGTCAGGCACCATCTCCACCTGCCAGTATCCACTTTTTAGGTCCAGTGTACTGAATGTTGTGGCACCATGCAAAGATTCCAGAATGTCTTGGATCTGTGGCATAGGGTATTCATCGAGGTGAGTTTTAGCATTCAAACCCCGGTAGTCCACACACAATCTTGAACTACCATCCTTCTTAGGCACTAATACTACAGGTGCTGCCCATGGAGAAGCTGATGGCCTGACAATCTTCTTGGTTAGCAGATTAATGATTTCAGATTCAATGAACTGCTGCTTGTCCCGAGAAACTTTATATGGGCGTTTTCTGACTGGTACTTCATCAATGGTGATGATTTGGTGTTTTACCATGTTGGAATGTCCTATTTCATGAGTGCATACTGTGGGCCATTGCAACATTAACTTTTCCAATTGCATTCTGAACTGACCATGAGTATTAGCTTGTTGAACCAATTTTTGAATGGTCAACTGGGTTTCGTTAGATATAGGAGGGGCTGGTACAGCTACATAAAAATGTACTGTCGCTTGGGATCCATGTGTCAAGAATGGAAAAGTTTCTTCAGCTCTTCCTTCTCTGGCGGGTATGATGTATCGGGATCTCTGAAAGTATAAAGTCAATCCAGAATCCATCAGAAAATCCATCCCTAGGATAATTGGCACAGTCAAATCCACATCCCTCATTATGTATAATGTAATGTTCCATCTTAAGTCCTTGGATCTCACACTTCCAAGACACTCTTCCAATTGCAGTCTGCTGCTGTCCGTTGGCGAGGAGAAATGCTTGACCATCCCCGGGGAGATATGAATTGTTCTTGCTCATCTGGTCCCAGGTTGACTTTTTAATGAGAGAGAGTGTGCTACCAGTATCTACCATCGCTGTACAGTATCGATCTTGTAAAATAATGGGGATGGTGACAGTGTTGACCCCAGTTATGGCTGGATTATCGGAAGGTTGGATTATGCTTGCAGTGGTATGACAAGGTCCTACTTGGAGACAGCGAGCTGGTTGAACTTTCTTCTTTTGGTCAGCTGTATTAACTTGACTCCAGTACTTCCTAGATTCTTCAAAATCCCTTTCGATTTGTGTGCCAATCCTTACTAGTTCAGCAACATCCTTCACGGTCCCTCTTAATAGACTAGCTAGACGAGGGTTACAGTTTCTTAGTACAGCCTGGACAATGTCTTTCTCACTCATTCCACTTTTCCATTTCATACATAATGCTCGATATTGGTAAGCAAAGTCCCGAATACATTCCTTCATCCCTTGTTTCCTTTCCTGCAATCTTCTAATAGCTACGTCTTCGTAATCTTCACTTAAGAAGGACTGCAAGAAGACTTCTCGAAACTGCTTCCAACTCCTCACGTGTTGCCGTTCTGCCAGCCACCAGTCTTTAGCAGTACCTTTGAGCACCGCAGTCAATGCCGCCAGCACTTCAGCATCACTAAGAGGTCGAACTGCAAAGTATTCTTCACACCGCTCAATGAAGTTTACAGGATCCTCTTCCTGAGCATCACAGAAGCGAGGGAACTCAAGTTTAGCCGGGGGATTGTACTGCAAGGATGTATGACTTTCTGAATACATTGATGGAATGTTCTGTACGTGGTAAGTTTGATTTTGAGAAGCGGTATGAGGAGTAGAGCAATTGGGAACAGTCTGTGTGGAGTTATTTGAACGAACATTGAATGATTTGAATTTTTGCTCAATTTGGACATCCCTTCGTTTCAGACAGTCTATCATGGATTGTCCTATGTCCCTTAATGCTAGTTCCAACCGATCCTTCATTCTCTCTCTCTCTCTATCAAAACGGTAGTTAATTTGTTCCTGCAGCGTTTGAACCTTGGCTTCCAACACCTTTTGGGAAACACACTCACCTAACCTCTGTTTGTTCTCTTCCCAGCTGCCTTCAAGTGTAGTTAGTCGATCTGATAGCCTCTCTACTATCATTGTGGTTGATATTGGTGTGGCTTGGTTATGCTCACTTTCCCATTCAAGTGGGGGTGGGGGTAGAAACCTTTCCTGCACATCATCTAAGATATTTTCCTCCTCTCCATCAATGTACAAGTTGCTGAATGTGTGCATTAACTCACCCAACGGGTCTCTCCGAGTAATAAATGCCTCAGATGAGAAATCCAGTTCAGGACCATTTTCATCCTCTCCCAGAGCAGCCTCACTTGCCATACTGAAATATCTGAAATTTACCCTGAACACAAGAGCTTATAAATGCCTGCAGGTCCCTGTTCGGGCGCCACTATGTAACAATTCGTCTTGTATTCATACCCAGACCAATTGCCACAAGATTTATATTAGGGAGGGAACCACCGGCTATGGTCTGTGTTAGTTCAAATACTCAAAAAGACAAGAAATAGATGCAAAAGTGAGTATTATTCCACAAGAAAGCAGTAAAGCATACATATCAATACATGATAGAAAACCCCACATATAATAACCAGAGGCATAGCATTTCAAAATACAAGGAAAAAGACACACATCAACAACATTATTTACAAAAGTAGTGCAAGAGTTCTTATCTGGATAAGCAGAAACCACAACGGTTTTCTGCCGTACTCAAGTGCACACAAGACTGGAAACGAAATGGCCGATCCAGATGCCACCGAGGAGAATAGAAGTAAGGTGTCCTGTGGTTAAACAGTCCTTTTGAAGTACAATCTTCCCGGGTATTATCCGGAAGGACTAAAGAGTCCTTCTACAACCAAGCAAACAAAAATCAACATCATACCATATGTGAATCCACACAGGTCAAAAATAACCATGAGACAAACACCAAATCTTACATTGACTGAGCAGAAAGTCCCATAGATTCCCAGTCTGGACTGGAGTGGTATGCCATGCTGTTAGGCCTCAAACACCTCTCACTCCTTCTATACTTGCCTTACTGATATCCTAGAGCAATAAGCACACTAACTCCCCCTATTGTCAGGTAGAAGCCTTACATACCCACACAGGAAACTAATGTGACAGGTCAAGACTGTTACATAGTTCAGACCAAACTCAAGGTATGAAGCACTGTGTGACAGTGCTTGCAGGTTGCTCACTTGCTTGACCAACACTAAAGCCAAAAGGAGGGCTTTCTTAAGCAACAGGGACCACAAAATGGCCTACTGGAGCAGTTCGTTGGGAGGGCCCTGTAGGGCCCGGAGGAATATAAATAAGTCCCAGTTTGGCACAGTATGAGGCAGATTAAATTTCCAGGGTCCCCTCAGAAACTTAATGACAAGAACATCCCTGCCGACTCACTAGTCATCCATGAGAGCATGATTTGCCACATATACTTTGAGCGTTGAAGGGGTGTGACCCTTGTCCAGCAGCTCTTGTAGAATGCTTAGCATGTAGAACACATCACAAGAGAATGGATCCTAGTTCCTAGCTGCACGCCAGTCAGAAAAGACAGATAATTTAAGGTCACAAGGGGATCTTGTAAATGTGGCTGCAGTCTTCAAAATGGTACAAGTCACACTCGCAGGGAGTTTTAAAGAGGGGCCAAACATGATAGATCCACAGTTTTGGCCAGGGATGCCAAATCATCCACTTGAGAGAGAGGAGATCTGTCTTCAATGGTATCGGCCAGGGGACTCAGAAAACCATGTCTGATTACTCCAGATTGAGGCCACCAGGAGGACCAAACATCTAACCCTCCCAGACCTGTCTGATGAACTGAAGAAGCAGGGCTACTGGGGGGAAGCTCTACATGTGAACGCTGACCCAATAATGGGCCAGGACATCTCACTGCTTTAATAAGGTAATTGGCCAGTGGAAGTTGTATTCTTAGATGAAGAGGTCCACCTCTGCTCTCCTGAAGACAGACCAGATCATTTAAACTGTTTGGGGATGTAGTCTCCATTCTCCTAGAGCTACATTGCCCCTGGACAGCATGACTGCTCTTTGGTTCAGTCTGCCTGGCATATGAACTGCTCTCAGCACATTGAGATTGCAAAATACCCTTAATAGAAGACGCTGGGCCATCCTGTAAAGGGAGCATGACCTGAGACATCGTGCCCCTCCAAAGCCGGCAGGAAGGTTTTTAGTGCTAGAAAAACTGCCATTATCTTGAGGCGTTTAATGTGTAAGCATTTCTCCAGGTTTGACCAGGAGCTAAACGCTGGTCTGCCCTCATACAGAGCTCCCCAACCTAAGATGGAGGCATCTGTCATGACCTTCCTTATGGAAGTCAGTCCCAATGGTATGCCTGATTGCGAGGGGTTTTTCAAGGGACCACAGCTCTGATGCAGTGGTGAGTTACCCTGAGATGAAAACTCGGATTGAACATGGGATTTGAGCCAATTCTGGAGAGGCTGCATGTGAAGCAGGCCCAAAGAAACCAAAGTGTCAATTTGCTTGGGTGCATACAGAATGAGAAGAGCAGGCCCAGCCTGAATATAGCTTCCATTGCTCAGAGTAAAGCAGAGGGATGGAGAATGAGTGTTAGATTTTTAGAGGAAGTTTTGGCTTCGGCTACAACTGAACCTGTATTCTTCCTCTCTGTGTTGGGATCTGGACAGCTTCTGAAGCTTTGGGTCCAATGTAACTCTAGGGCAGTGACCTTGACGCGGGCCTGGGAAACAAGAAGGGTTTTCTTTCGCTGCTGAAGCCCAGGCTCAGACTTAGGTTCTGGAGCGCTTCACCACTGGCCTGATGTGAGGCATTGCCTGCAATGATTTCTTTGTCGCTGTAAACTGCTCAGCAAAACCATCCACAGCAGAGCCGCACAGTCCCTTGGGAGAAACTGGAGTGTCTAGGAAGACGACTTTGTCAGCGTTCCGGATCTCCATCAGATTTAGCCAAAAGTGCCCTCACCACCAAGTTGGCCATGGCCTTACTGATAGCATCACTGTGCACAGCTCTCTAAAGGCATCAGAACTCTGGCTGGACTCGTTCATGGTGCGTAGAAGTTTGGCCTGAAACACATGAAGCACCACCATCATGTGAAGCACTAAGCCAGCCTGGCCAGCTGCTGAATAAAGTTTTTAGGGCTGAGGTGGTCCTGCAGGGCTTAGATGGATGTGCTGCATTGGCCTTCAATCTCCGGGGCCAATGGAGGGCACAGATGAACAATGACTGCCTCTTCAAGAGGGTAAAGCTTGGCATAACCTTGTTCTTCAGCACCATCAACAGTGGTTAGAGTGGCAGAGGAGGAAGGATTAACACGCACAGAGTAGGGGGTCGCTCCACCTCCTGGTGAGGTCTTCACAAACTTCTGGAAAGAACAGGGCTGGCAGCTGGTGGGAGGATCATTAACGGTATCCCTTCAGGTACCACTCATCTAAAAGGCCTTGGACAGGCTCTTCTGGAGCTGACCAAGTTAGGCCGAGAACCTCCACAGCCTTGGTTAAGAACTCAGATCAGCTCGCTGTCCATGCTGGACCATGTTGTTTGCATCAGAGGAATGGTGTCGGGATTTTCAGCTGAACATGCCTATTTCTCTGCATCTGAAGTTGCCAATGACATTCAGTCATCGGCGTGTCCTGTTACAAAATAAATCCTCCGCCAAAAGAAATCAAGCCAATTGCTGACAAGGGCTGCTGATCCTCGTGTGTTAAGCACTCAGGCACATTGAGGCATTGCGGGGAAAGTGAAGCATGCATTATCATGCATGGAGTTCACTCGAGCCCTGTGTTTGTACCCCATTCTTTGGAGGGAAGAAACAGGAGAGCAAGCCTGGGAGGACTGCCTTCGTGGAAGAAGGTGATCAACACAGAGTAGGGGTTCGCTCCACATCCTGGTGAGGTCTTCACAAACTTCTGGAAAGAACAGGGCTGGCAGCTGGTGGGAGGATCATTAACGGTATCCCTTCAGGTACCACTCATCTTAAAGGCCTTGGACAGGCTCTTCTGGAGCTGACCAAGTTAGGCCGAGATCCTCCACAGCCTTGGTTAAGAACTCAGATCAGCTCGCTGTCCATGCTGGACCATGTTGTTTGCGTCAGAGGAATGGTGTCAGTATTTTCGCCAGAACATGCCTATTTCTCTGCATCTGAAGTTGCCAATGACATTCAGTCATCTGTGTGTCCTGTTACAAAAGAAATCATCCGCCGAAAGAAATCAAGCCAATTGCTGACAAGGGCTGCTGATCCTCGTGTGTTAAGCACTCAAGCACATTGAGGCATTGCGGGGAAAGTGAAGCATGCATTAGCATGCATGGAGTTCACTCGAGCCCTGTGTTTGTACCCCGTTCTTGGGCGGGAAGAAACAGGAGAGCAAGCCTGGGAGGACTGTCTTCGTGGAAGATGATCCACGAAAGGATAAGGGTGAGACTCATTCTCTCACAGTGAGAGCATTCTGTACCAGTGAGCACAGACTCTACGTGGACACTGCCCAGACAAGTAACGCACTCACAGGGGATCCCTGCATTAGCCACACTCAGGCATCACATTTATCATGGTGTTAACATGATACCACATGGCACAACTAAAAAATGGAAAACATTTGATGCGTTTTGTCCATTCAATTACACAACAACAGCATTTCAGGGGCTTGAAAAAACGAACTTTTGAAAATGGGTTTGAAAGTGCAAGTTTTTGTGGTTGTCGTTGTAAAAACGTGAATCTGTCGTGCATGCTTGTGTGTACAATATGTTCAGGTTTTTTTTTCTTTGTTTTGAAGTTTGATGGACATGGTTACTATGAACTGGAAAAAATAACAGCTCACAGTTTTGGAACACAAATTGTCATTTTATTTTCATTTAATTAAGTATTCCTATTGTTGAAGTACCTGTGGTCGCAATGCAGTCAAATCCCACAAAGGCATAAAAACAGGTTGCGGCTCCAGCAAAAGTTCCCTCAAATCCAAATGGAAAGAATCCTCCTTTTCCAAAACTGGATATCGTTTCATTTGAGATTGAGAGATTTCTTTAAAAAAAAAAGCAGTGTTTAAAACTAAGTAGGTATTCTAAAAATAATTTAAATGTGCATTAAAACAGTCTCTCAATTTCCTCATTTAATTTTTAATGTTGTTGATTTAAAACTTGCAGTAAAAAGATTTACAATTGCTACAAATGCTCTGTAAATTTCATAATGCAACATACGCAGTTATTGTGTAGTTCCAAATATCCTTCTCTGTTATATGCCAGTTTCTAATGTCACCCTTGATGAATCCAGCAATGATGACAAAAACCAGAACTACCATATTTATAGCTGTGAAGATCTTGTTGACAATGGCAGACTCCTTCACCCCAAAGGCAAGGATCCCTGAGAAATTACAATAATCAACATAAATTTAATCCATGTTGATTCAAATGACTATCTTTACATAACTCATTTATTGACACTACAACAAATTTACTGGAAGTCTTACTTACCTGCTAAAACCAGGATAAGGCCAGCAGCAAAGAAGTCTGGATATGGAGCGAGGCCAGGTAAATTCATTGGTGTATTTTCACTCAAATAATTGGCAATCTTATTTCCAATCAGGTCATCAAAAGTGCCACTCCATGCTCTTGCCACACTGGATGTCCCTGTCATAAAGTCATTCATATCAAGCAATTATACAAACTGATAGTGGTTCTGAAACATATGGCAGGTTTTTTGGTCATTTAATTATAGGCATAATAATTTAGTGAATATAACTCTTGTGAGATTAATGTCACTGATCAAATGATTGTGTAATGCTGTTGAAAAGTTCATAGAAAATCTTATTTGAGCTCGGCTGCATTTCCTAAAAGCATTGAGAGTTAATTAGAGTTAATTAAATAGTTTAATACTCTATGTAACTATTTGCCCTCTAATTTTTAAAAACTAAAATTGTTTGCATCTTTTAGATTTTTTTCATGGCACACTGGAGGATCACAGGACTGGAGACATAAGGAAAACAGAATGACATTTAACAGCTAACAAAGAACCGGAGACAGAACTCATTTTAAATACACTGATACCAAATGGAACAGACTTAGGAGCAAACATGGCTGGAGACAAATACACACAAATGAGGACAGGAACAGGAAGGACCAAATAAGCAAAATAATAATAATACCTTACATTTATATAGTGCTTTTCTAAGCATTCAAAGCGCTTTACATTGTCGGGGGGTATCTCCTCATCCACCACCAGTGTGCAGCTTCCACCTGGATGATGCGACAGCAGCCTTATTGCGCCAGAACGCCCACCACACACCAGCTTATTGGTGGAGAGGAGACAGAGTGATGAAGCCAATCAGTGTATGGGGATTATTAGGAGGCCATGATGTTCAGAGCCCAATGGGTGAATTTTGGCCAGGATGCCGAGGTCACACCTCTACTCTTTTCGAAACACATGGGATTTTTAATGACCACAGAGAGGCAGGACCTCGGTTTAATGTCTCATCCGAAGGTCGGTGCTTGTTGACAGTATAGTGTCCCCATCACTACACTGGGGCGCTAAGACCCACACAGACCACAGGGTGAGCACCCCCTGTTGGCCACACTAACACCTCTTCCAGCAGCAACCTAGTTTTCCCAGGAGGTCTACCATCCAGGACCAGAGTCTAACATTACTCCCCTATCCCATAAGGTATGTCCCGCGCAATAAAACATCCAGTGGGGTGGAGGGGGGGGGGGGGGGCACTCTGGAGGCCTCTAGGAGCAGGGTTACCAGACGGAAGGCCTCCAGAACAGTGCACAATCAGGGAACCATGGCAGATCTGACAGCTCTGGGTACCATGGCAGAGTAGGAGGCCATGGTAGATCAGCCACCAAGGCCGCGGCCCCAGACCCCGCCTCTACTGCTTGAGCCCTACTATCCCATAAAAAAACATGGGGACATTTACGGGGGCCTAGGCCCTATGTGGGCCATGACAGGGGACTGGAGCCCTCCATGGGCTTAACTGGAGATTTGGAGCCCTCCCTGGGCTAATTTGAGGATCTGGAGCCCCTCCCTGGGCTCGACGGGGGATCAGGAGCCCTCCCTGGAGCAAGCTCTGGGACTGGAGTTGATATTGGAGCCGACACTGGAGCAAGCTCTGGGGATGGAAGGCCTGACTCTGGAGCAGCTGGCGGGCTTGACATCTGCGTGACCAGCTGGCCTGTCTTCTGAGCAACCGGTGACTTTGACATGGGAATGGCTGGTGGGCTTGGCATCGGCACGGCCAGAGGGCTGGAGAGAGCCGCAGCCAGTGGGCTTGACATCGGGTGGCTGGTGGGCCTGTCTTCGGAGCAGTCGGCGAACTTGACTTAGGCCAGGCCTGCAGGCTTGTCTTCGGAGCGACCGGCAAGCTTAACTTCTGGGCAGCTGGTAGGCTTGTCTTTGGTGCGCCCAGCAGGCTGAAATGTGAGCTACGGCTGGCAAGCACGACAATGGCACGGCTAGCATGCTTCACAGCGGGGCAGTCTTCATACCGCAGAGAACAAACAGGGGAACAAAAGAAAAACAACTGACTACCCAAAAATGAAAACCCGGGAGAAGGATAGATGCTTAGTGTTTTTAGGGCAGCTGTTTTGCTGTTGCATTCCTTGTGTAAAGCCGCTTTTGAACAACAGACAGCGTCAGAAGCATCTAAAGACAAAAAGGACTGGACTGCTGCTGAGTGGTCCACAGTTATGTTCTCTGATGAAGTTAAATTTTGCATTTCCTTTGGAAATCAGGGTCCCAGAGTCTGGAGGAAGAGAGGAGAGGCACACAATCCACGTTGCTTGAGGTCCAGTGTAAAGTTTCCACAGTCAATGATGGTTTGGGGTGCCATGTCATCTGCTCGTGTTGGTCCACTGTGTTTTCTGAGGTCCAAGGTCAACAAAGCCATAAGCCAGAAAGTTTTAGAGCACTTCATGCTTCCTGCTGCTGACCAACTTTATGGAGATGCAGATTTCATTTTCCAACAGGACTTGGCACCTGCACACAGTGCCAAAGCTACCAGTACCTGGTTTAAGGACCATGGTATCCCTGTTCTTAATTGGCCAGCAAACTCACCTGACCTTAACTCAATAGAAAATCTAAGGGGTATTGGGAAGAGGAAGATGCCACGCTGCATTGCTGCAGTAATTCAGGTAAAAGGAGCCCCAGCTAAGTATTGAGTGCTGTGCATGCTCATACTTTTCATGTTTCAATTTTTAATTGGCCAAGATTTCTAAAAATCCTTTTGTTGTATTGGTCTTAAGTTATATTCTATTTTCTGAGATACTGAATTTGCGATTTTCATTAGTTGTCAGTTATAATCATCAAAATTTAAAAATAAATAAACATTTGAAATATATCAGTCTGTGTTTAATGAATGAATATAATATACAAGTTTCACTTTTTGAATGGAATTAGTGAAATAATTCAACTTTTTGATGATATTCTAAACATATGACCAGCACCTGTATAAGTGCTATAACAAGTCTTAGTTAGCACTCACCCTAACGCAGTACACATAACAAGGGCTTTTAAATAATATAATAAATAAAAAGAAAACAGATAGAATAGAAAAAGAATAGAAAAAGAATAGAGCAAGTTAGTGTTCAAGGTCTTTTAGAATTAGAATAGTGAGTGTTAAAGTTAGAGGGTCAAATAAAGATGGAAGAGATGGATTTTAAGCCGATTCTTGAAGATGGCTAAGGACTCAGCTGCTCGGATTGAGGAGTGATTGAGGAGGGTGGGAGGAGGGATTGAGGAGGGTGGAACATTTAATTTAAAAGTCCGTAAAAGTGACTTTGTACTTCTTTGGGATGGAACAATCAAGCGACGTTCACTTGCAGAACGCAAGCTTCTAGAGGGCACATAAGTCTGAAGTAACAAATTTAGGTAAATGGGTGCAGAGCCAGTGGTGGTTTTGTAGGCAAACATTAATGTCTTGAATTTTTTGTGAGTAGCTATGGTAGCCAGTGCAAATTGATAGACAGAGGTGTGACATGTATTCTTTTCGGCTCATTAAAAATTAATCTCGCTGCTGCGTTCTGGATTAATTGTAAAGGTTTGATAGAACTGGCTGGAAGACCTGCCAAGAGGGCATTGCAATAGTCCAGCCTGGACAGAACAAGAGCTTGAACAAGGAGTTTTGCAGCATATTCTGAAAGAAAGGGCTTGATCCTCTTGATGTTGAATAAAGCATCTGCAATTTTAACAATGTGGTCTGAGAAAGTCAGCTGATCAACAATCCAAAACTCCAAGGTTTCTGGCTGTTTTTGAAGGAGTTATGGCTGATGTGCCTAACGTGATGGTGAAATTGTGATGAAACGATGGGTTCGCTGGAACCACAAGCAGTTCTGTATTGGCAAGGTCAAGTTGACGGTGATGGTCCTTCATCCAACAAGATATGTCTGTTAGACAAGCTGAGATGCGAATAGCTACCGTCGGATCATCAGGATGGAATGAGAGGTAGAGTTGAGTGTCATCAGCATAGCAGGGGTATGAAAAGCCATGTTTCTGAATGACAGAACCTAATGATGCCATGTAGACAGAGAAGAGAAGTGGTCCAAGAACTGAGCCCTGAGGCACCCCAGTTAGATGTTGTGATTTGGACACCTCACCTCTCCAAGATACTTTGAAGGACCTATTTGATAGGTAAGACTCAAACCACTGGTGTGCGGATGCCCTTTGCCAGTAGGGTTGATAGGAGGATCTGGTGGTTAACCGTGTCAAAAGCAGCGGACAGATCAAGCTGAATAAGTATTGAAGATTTGGATTCCGCTCTTGCCAGTCTTAGTGCTTCAACAACTGAGAGCAAGGCAGTCTCAGTTGAATGTCCACTTCTGAAGCCAGATTGGTATAATATATATGTTGTGTAGCATTAAATTTGCATATATGATATTTAAAAAGGTTTTTAAAAAGGGCAAACAAGCACAATAAAAGTTGTTAATATGATTTTTGTGTCTTTGTTATTTTATAGTTTGGCAATTTTAAATCACCATTTAATTTTTTTTTAATGCAAAAAAAAAAAAGTAAAAAAAAAAGTAAAAAAAAAAAACAAAAACATCAAATTCATTCTCCTTTTATATTTCATGGAAGAATTAAAGTCATCAATATCTGACATGAGTGTAAGAAAAAATTTTTTCAAGTTTTTTTGTCTCAATTGCTTCTTTAAATGTTAAGGTAATGGGCGTTGTCAGCATTAATGAGCAACAACAGCCAGCTCAAATAAAGCATATTTGTTTGAATGTATTGTTAGTGCTGGATATATGATGTTTGTTCTTGCCTATTATGTATGACAACAGTAAGTTCCAGCCGGTGATGAAGGCCCACACCTCTCCGACAGTGACGTAGCTGTACAGGTAGGCAGAGCCAGTTTTGGGCACTCGGGCACCAAACTCTGCATAGCACAAGCCCGCAAACACAGATGCCACTGCCGCAATGAAGAATGACACAATGATACTGGGACCAGCTACTGTTCTTGCAACCTCACCGGAAAGGACATAGACCCCAGCACCCAGTGTACTTCCCACCCCAAGGGCCACTAGGTCTAGTGTGGTCAAGCAACGCTTAAAGTTGGATTCTTCACCATCAGGCTCCACTGGCTTTCGCCTCGATAGGCTCTTCAAAAAGGACAGCACCTTGTCACAGAACATCCTGAGACAAATAATATCGGTGATTATATGTCACATATGTCATGATAATAATAGATGTATTCAATAGAAACATTTGTATTGCACTTCAAATATTTGTTTTTCTTTATTTTTTCAATGCAAGTCTTTGTTTTTATTTGGCCATTTAAAAAAAAATATCAGTTATGTTTCTTTAGTCCATTTTAAGTGATTTTTTTGTTTAAACATGATCAGCTTATTTCGTCTTTTCTTCATTATGTTTATTTGAAGCAGTCAGAATTACCCTGTGTGGGAAATGTGTACAAATAAACATACCTTGACTTAAATATTCTGTGTGCTGCTACGGAAGACTTAAAGTTACACAGGGCTTCTGTTATCTGAAGATAATACAAATACATTTTATTTGTATACAACCATTTGTATATAAAACGCAGCTCATTTATAAGGAAATAAAAAAAAACATTATATAAAAAAAACACAAAAATAACAGCTATAGCAATAAAAAGAGATAATGAGGGGAAAACTAAAAGGGATGTAAAATTTAATATGCATTTGTTCTTCATTGTTTTATTTTTATTTTTTTATTTATTGTCTTTTTTTCATTCTCTTAAACCCTTTTTTAAGATAATTTTTAACCATTCATTTTCCTTAGTCAATTTTAGATTATTTCAAATGTTTAAAAATTATCTATCTGCTTCTTATTTTATTAATTATGCCTAAAACACTCAGAATTATGCACTTTGTATGAAATGTGTGATACAAATACGTTATCAGAGGGTAAGAAGACAAAGAAGAATAGATCATAAACTATTTAGAATAAATATTAGCATAAACCCTAAAAATAAAAACAAGAAAGAAAAAGTACAAATATAATATTAATAATGATAAAATTAAATAAATGGAGAGCAGTTGAGGGGAAAATACAAGGAAAATAAAAAGATTTGAAACATAGTAATACTTTTTTTTTATGCATAGATCTTGTGTAATTTCATTTGGTTGAACATTTTAGGACATGATGGCTGGAAACAGCTAGCTATATTTTAACTCTTGATAGACATATAAATAAATAAATATAATAATATTCAGTTCACTAAAATGTTCAAAAGTCATATTACTTATCTTCACCATTTACTGGTATGCACAGAATATCTGGCAAAAGCTCGTTATCTTGCTTTAATGATTTTCTCTCAAAGACACTAATGCACATGCTTCCTAATGGGAATTAGTTGACTCAGCCAACATTTTTTTTTATTAATATCTAAAGGGTCTTTTTTAATCAATTTTATTTTTATATGTCATTATGCAGAAATTACACCAGTAAAAAAGCTGCTGTCATGTGATTGTAAAGCACAAAATACTGAATGAGCACATGCCAAATATTCAAATAGAAGCAACCTTGTCTTCATATTAATCACAGTATCTTCTTAAAGTGAATAATTAGGTAACTTACCTGCAGGCTCAGAATCCAGGCTGTGTGTGAAGGTGTGGTTATGGTCCAAGTGTTCCTGAGCACAGACTTTATAAGAGAGCCCCTCCTGTAAATTCTCACGTGTCCAAAATGTCAGTGTGCCATTTTTTACGGACTACATATATATTTAGAAGAAATGTGTGATTTCCGGAGAAGAGATAGGCACTAGTTTAAAAGAATTTTGCAGTTGTAAGGCTGACACGCACAAGGTATTTATCAAAAGAGCTCTATATTGTGGAAATTTTCTTGAACCACAAAACTAATACATGCACATTCTGTGTCTGTCACAACGTTAATACAGTCGGTACTTTGGAAGTTAGATTTAATAATCCATCTCAAACAACCGCAGTTGTAAGGGGTTAATTTAATGCACATTCAAATATATTCAAATACCCAATCAAGAATTTTGATCCTCTATTATACTCTATATTATTTTAAACATATTATTTCTCTAACATATGTTTGTAAAAAAAAATAGTGTAATAAAACATGGAAAGAAGTAAATTATGGAAATAAAGATGACTCATAGAAATACTGATGTTCAAATCTGATACTATGGCTGTTTAAAAATATAAGGGGCAAAATCTGTTATTTCTTGCTGACTCTTACTATTACAGCGGCTGAAGTCCATGGCTATATCCTGAATAGCAGACTAACACTCTGCAGCATGTAGTGCACAGTAACTAGAGGATTCTGCGCAGGGTTTTCTCTCCCACAATGCAATGCATTTGACTTGAGTTAATATGAGTGAATTTTGACTCACAATTTCATATTGCTTAAAAAGTCGTTAATATTGAGTAGCTCCTGTTTCAAGCAATAATTGACTATTTTGTACATTTCTTAACCACCAATAGGTCTAAAAGACGACGTTTTGTGTCTTGCTTGCATAATGTGTGTGGTCTCACATAGTAAAGGTATTATACAGTATATAAAATAACATATTGGACAAAACTGTGTGTTTTGCAGGATCTTCCGAAAAGGTGGGCCATTTAATTAAAATGCAGTAGCACTGGCCACTAGTGGTGATTTTGCACTACCACATTCAGAACATATTAGGAAACAGTATTTATATGTATCATAGTCACATTCTTGTTCAACAAGGCAAGGGTATAGGATAATCATTTCTACTACAACTTAAAAAAACACTCAACACAGGTGTGATCAAATTGACTTTGTCAAAATTGTTTGTTGAGAATGACTGTCAAAGTATGTTTTTTATCTTCTTTTAAGTAAATGTGCATTAATACATGTTGTTGTTAGCAGACGGTTGGAGTGACTCTCAGAATCACTGAAAGGTGAGGGGATCATGTGTAAAAATAATTTTGCTGAAGGAAGCAAAGTAAAGCAAAAACCCTTCAGAAAATGACCAAAGGTCTAATATGCCAACTGGAATGCAAAGTTAAATGACTAATCATTAATGTTTCTTTAATAATCTGCATTGATGGATCTTCTAATGCTTTGAGTCATCCAAATACTTGCATTCTTATTTAGCAGATGTATATATATATATATATATATATATATATATATATATATATATATATATATATATATATATATATATATATATATATATATATATATATATATATATATATATATATATATATATATATATATATCTGAAATAACACCTGAAATTGTCACAGTGTCTGGGTTGTGTTCCCTGGGTATCCACTAGGTGTCCTCAGTTCCCACGGTGTCTATCATATTATCACTTCCTGTTCCCTTATTTGGTCACCTTCCTCCTTGTTCTAGTTAATTGAATGTTCCCAACCTGTCTCCTGTTTCCCCATTATCCTTTTGTGTATTTATACCCGGTCTGTCTGAGTCTTTGTCACGGAGTCCTTGTCGTATGTATGATACCTCCCAGAGTGTGCTCTTCCCGTGTGTTCTTGTTTTGTTTTTGGATTTTCTGGTTTTGACCCTGCCTGGACTGTTTATGCTTTTTTGGATTGCCCTCAATAAACCTTTTTACCTGCATTTGGATCTCTTCCGTGTTCCTTGTATCACCGTACGTGACAGAAGTAGTATGTCAACATAATAAAAAAAAAATGGCTTACTGATCTGAAATCAAAACAATTTCTGCAATTTTTATTTGCCTGTTGCTTTTTATTTGTTTCATACTTTTGTTTCCCTTTCTTCTCCATTTTGAAAGAAAAAACTAAATATAAGCCATTTCAAAATCAGATTGATTTTCTTGGAGGGTCTAAGGGCCACAGGGTGGTCATGATCCTCTTGTTCACATTGAATAAAAATTCACTTATAGCTGGAGGGCCAGATCTAAAAACTGGCACAACGTCCCTCAAGAACCATCGACAGGCAGCAAGATCCTATATTAAAGCATGCATTAAAAATACGGTGGATATGAGGGAGCAATCAGGAAAGTAGCTGGTCCTCAAATGTTCACCTTATTATTTAAGGAGAATGAACTGAGCTGAACTGCTGCTAGATCCATACTTGTGCTCTGTTATGGAGGATCTATGCATCAGGTCTTATTAATAACAAAAAAAGTGAATCCAAGTAATCCAAAAGGTAAATGGAAACACAGCAGCTTTGTATAGCAAAGTCAACAACTGACAACTCAATGAGCAAACAAGGGTTTTTATATATATATATACAGCCGATATAAACTTTATTGTATTGAGCATGGGAAAATCATACAAATTAGTTTAAATGTATTAACACTGATGAGTATTTAAACATTCTGTTTATTCTGAACAGAATGAACTTGTCTCTAAAACTGCCAATTCATCTACTTATATTATATGCCCTAAAGTATGTACTCTTGTTGAGAAGAAAAAGTAGATGCTTTTGAGTGTGTAGCAGAAGAGAATGCAAGCTTTGGGTTGGTCTAAATGAGTCTACTCCACCAAACTACTGTTATAAGCATAAGCAGAACTATTGTTCCAGCCACCAAAGACAGATTCGCAAATAACCTGCCTGATCTATCTCAACTGCTATTTGTACCCAAAAAATACACCTGAACTAGATGAAATGACTGGCAAAACAGTATGTCCAGTTATAGACAGGCTCTAAAAACTGCTAGGGCACAGCATATCCACAAACTCATAGAAAATAACCAAAACAATCCAAGGTTTTTATTTAGCACAGTGGCTAAATTAACAAATAACCAGATGCCACCTGATTCAAATATTCCATCAACGTTTAATAGTAATGATTTTATGAATTTCTTCACTGATAAAATAGATAACATTAGAAATACAATAGCGAATGTAGATTCAACAGCGTCTAACACTTCAGTTTCATCCATCGCACCCAAAGATAAACTGCAGTGCTTTACAACTATAGGTACAGGCAGAGCTAAATAAACTTATCACTGTATCTAAACCAACAACATGTTTATTAGATCCTGTACCCACTAAATTACTGAAAGAGTTGTTACCTGTAGCCGAAGAACCGCTTCTCAATATTATTAATTCGTTGTTATCTTTAGGTCACGTCCCAAAACCATTCAAGCTGGCAGTTATTAAGCCTCTTATTAAGAAACCACAACTAGATCCTAGAGCACTTGCAAATTATAGGCCTATGTCAAATCTTCCATTTATGTCTAAAATTTTAGAAAAAGTTGTGTCTGCTCAATTGAGCTCCTTCCTGCAAAAACAAAATGATCTGTATGAAGAATTTCAGTCAGGTTTCAGGCCCCACCATAGCACAGAAACTGCACTTGTTAAAATTACAAATGACTTGCTTCTTGCGTCAGATTAAGGCTGCATTTCATTTCTAGTCTTACTTGATCTTAGTGCTGCGTTCGACACCATAGATCATGACATACTCATAGATCGATTACAAAACTATACAGGTATTCAAGGGCAGGCTCTATGATGGTTTAGATCCTACCTGTCCGATCGCTACCATTTTGTTTATTTAAATGGGGAGTCATCTCATTTATCATCAGTAAAATATGGAGTGCCACAAGGATCGGTCCTAGGTCCCCTTCTATTTTCAACATACATCTTGCCTCTTGGTAATATTATTAGAAAATACGGGATTAGTTTCCACTGTTATACTGATGATACTCAACTATATATCTCATCAAGACCAGATGAAACTTTTAATTATCAGAGCTAACAAAGTGTGTTAAAAATGTAAAAGATTGGATGATCATTAATTTTCTCCCATTCAATTCGGTTTACAGATATTACTTATTGGACCAAAAAACAGTACACAAAATCCCGTAGATTACAATTTGCAACTAGACAGATGTACCATTACTTCCTCTATAGTCAAACATCTAGGTGTTATATTAGACAGCAACTTGTCTTTTGAAAACCATATTTCCAAGGTTACAAAAACAGCATTCTTCCATCTTAGAAACATTGCCAAGCTACGAAACATGTTATCTGTTTCTGATGCAGAAAAGCTAGTTCATGCATTCATGACCTCTAGACTGGACTATTGTAATGCATTTCTAGGTGGTTGTCCTGCTTCTTCAATAAACAAGCTACAGGTAGTCCAAAATGCAGCAGCTAGAGTCCTTACCAGGTCAAGAAAATATGATCATATTACCCCAATTCTACAGTCTCTGCACTGGCTACCTATTAAGTTCTGTATCAGTAACACAATATTATTACTCACCTATAAGGCCCTTAATGGTTTAGCTCCTGCGTACCTAACTAGCCTTATACCACGCTACAACCCATCACGCTCCCTAAGGTTATAAAACGCTGGGCCCGTATTCATAAAGATTCTAAGAATCCTCTCAGAAAACTCTTAATTTAGCTTAAAAACTTTAACGTGGGAGTTTTAGCTTAAGAGCAATTCGGGACCGATCTGAGAGCAACTCTGAGTAAGGAAAAGACAAAAACTTTCATCTTAGTGAGGAGGCGACACATCTTAGTGTGTCATACATCATCTTAGTTATGTATGACACAATCTTTTGAAGACTGTGATTGGTTGGTTGGCCAAGAAGGAAAAAAGAGTGATTTTAAGTATAGGGTCTATTTTAATTCTCACTTTGAATTTACATGCGTAATTTTTCCTATTTGACCGTTCTCTCTCACAAACACACACACACACACACACACACACACACACACACATAATATGTGTGTATATAAATCCTTTTTTTATTTACCATGCTTTTAATTTCCTATAAGGTATTTGATTGGCTTAGAATGATAAAAATTGTTCCAATCTTTCCAATTACAGTGATTGCTGTCCTATTTAAGTGGCGGTTTGAATGTTGGTTTTAATGTATCAAACATGGAATCAAAACCAAGAAGGGCGAGAAAGCCAAACTGGACAGAGGAACAGTGTTTACAGTGTTAACTGCCCAGTTAGTGGATGAACTCAAGGCCATTCTTAAAGGAAAATTTGGGCCGAGTGTCACAGCAAGGGACAAGAAGCAGGCATGGGAGCGTATAGCACAAACTGTTAATGGTTCATTCCCCCTGCTTGTGTGCACCTTTAAGCCTGCTATATTCATAAACGCAGTTTTTTGAGCCTGCAAGGTGGGAATGTCCCATGGAAACAAAATGAACTGCGACACAATAAGATGTTCTGAAAGTGCTGTAATTGTTTGTGTGATCACTCTGCTTACAGAAGGTTGTGACAGACCCAAATCATCACTATTGCATTGTTGCATTTTCCCAGTTGCCAAATATCGTAATGTAGTGATTACTTTAATTTCTGGCGCTATGGCATTTCTGTGCAGTGTCGGAGATGTTAGCACGTCTCTAATAAGACCAGTTACAAACATGATCCCTGCACGATCTAGCGTCTTGCAACACATTTCTTCTGCCTCTTCGTCTTTCTGCCATTTTCTCCTCTGCTAAACTCTTAAGCCTTTTAAAAGTCCTCGTTTGTGCTCCTAACAAGTTTGACCTTAAGATCTCTTTTAAGGGTTAAGATGCTTTCTGAAATCTAGGATTTTTTCTTTAATTTTAAGAGTAAACGCCCACATTTCTAAGAATTTTCTTAGAATTTTGTCACTAGGAGCTACGTTTTGCATTAAGATTCTTTATGAATACGGGCCCAGGTCTTTTGGTTGTTCCTAGGATAGCGAAGTCCACTAAAGGCGGAAGAGCTTTTTCACATTTAGCTCCCAAACTCTGGATTACCCTTCCTGATAACGTTTGGGGTTCAGACGCAATATCTCTGTTTAAATCTAGATTAAAAACACATGTCTTAGGCTAAGCATTTAAATAATGCATTTTATAATTTTGGACTGCTTTTATATCTGATCAAATTCGCATTCTTATTCTTTAGCTTGGGCTAAACTAATTAATTTTACTTGGTTGGAACAGCAGCTCCGCTAATTATGTCTCTATTTGTTTCTCTGTTTTGTAACTAGGATTTACACAAGCTCCATTCTGGATCCAGAACACCTGAGAAGAGATGATGCTGACCCCTCAGAGGACCTCAGATGAATCCTGAAACAACATACAGAACTAACAAATATTGGTATAAGTTTGATTGCATCATGTAATAATTGCTCTTAATAGTATTCACCGTCTTTAATGATTTTTTCCCCCATACATTTCTGCCATATGCACATAAATTGACAGTCAGCATTGATAAGCTACTTCTAAGTATTGTAGAAACTTAATTTTTTGTGAAGTAGCAGCAATCTGTATCGTAAAAATCGCTATAAAAATAAACTTGAATTGAAAATATTAAATTGTGCTCTGTCGCATAGTTACGTTCTGTCATGTTGTTTTTTGTAGTTCATTGAAGTTATGCTTAGGGTTAAGGTTAGGATCTCGCTAAAGATGTAATTTTTCTCAACATAGCAACACTTCATTGTTGATTTAATATGTAACTAATGTGATGATAGCAGCAAAACATACTTTTTAACATGATGCGCTGTTTAATATGGGTTAAAAGATAGTCCAACCACAGACTGTCCTGAAAATTCACAGCCAAAGACATCAAAGCTGAGCAGCGGCGTCACACTTCCTTATCCATTTATGACAGATGTCTTTCCTTTTTTCGGCTGAAGGGATAGATTCGGTTAACAATAGATTAAATTTGCTACCTATTAGATTGTGTTTTATTAATGTCTTCACCTTCCTCCCTTGTTCAGCTTGACAAAAATTGGGCAATACTGATGTGCACATGCCCAGCAGTCGCAGTTGTATCCCATCTAACCGATAGATTCCTCTCATTAAATATAAGACAAATTTTTAAGATTTATATTTTTTTTGTCTGAACAAAGACAAATATATTTACCAATCAAATGATGTGCTTCTAAAATTTAAATTGTATATTACATTGTGTTTTAAAGTTAAAATTGTTCACATTTGTGTTTCTGTGATTTACCATTCTCTACCGTTTGAACTCTAGGAATAAAAACAGAAAGAATAAATGAATGAATGAATAAATAAATAAATACATAAAGCAAAATGAACATGCATATTTTTGTAAGGATCTTCCATTATTTATTGATATGTCAAACTCATTTAAAGCAGCATGAATTATGTGACCAGCATCATCTGATTCAAATATTATGCTAATTATCAGTGAGTGTAGTTTCAGACATTACAGTGCTTCACTCGCACTGACTCTTATTCTGTCTGAAAGAATGAAAAGACCGAGCTGAAGCTGGAGCGATTCGACCAGTCAGATGAAAGCAGTGTTTCAGCTCCGCCCACAAGTCCGAATGAAATATTGAAGCCATAAACCGAAATGATCAAAACGTACACGGACCAACTGTCTTGTTCATGTTCTCTGACTTGAATCCTCTTCTTGAGTCTTGAGTCTCTTGACCTTCTGATCGGCTCGGAATGCATTTTCAATGTGCACATTGAATTTTGCTACATTCATTGCGGGACACTGAATGAAAATGCAACCGTAAGTGTCTTGACTGTGAGTGTTAATGCGTTTAAGACAAATTGCATTTGAATGATAATTTTGCCACAGTTTTTGCTTGAACATGTTATAATAATTTCTGTAATACATTTTCATTTTAATTTTGCAACTTATAAAGTGTTAAAATAAGTATTCATTTTACATATTAAAACTGGTGTATGAAATGGCAAATGAAAATTATTTAATTTAATTTTCATTTTCATTTTGCACCAAACGTTGCACAAATGTATTGGAAAATGTAAATGTAAATACAGAAATGCATTTTTATTTTACATATTGCATTATCATTTTGCATATTACATCCCAAATTGAATATTGCTACCCATATGCTTCCATACAAACATAGCTGGTTTGATGATTATTGTATTGTTGTATTGACTATTAATATACCATAGTAAACTACAGTTACTGTGGTACAAACATGGTAAATGTCCCGTTTACTGTGTTTTAACTTCAAATTTCATTTATTACTATTGTAAGTGTCGTGATTACCATGATTTTACTACAAATACAACTTACATCATTGAACCTGAAATGAATATAAAACGGATCGAAGGTCTATGGCACGTCACGTGACAGATAGATTAGTGAACAGCTGTGTTCATTTAGTTAAACGCAATGAAACTCAAAGACAGCCTCGGATGACTGATATAATACAGCGATTAAACATATGGCGCTAATCTGATTAATAAAGAAGACAGAATACATTTTATAAAAGGCATTAAAAGAGCGTATTTACGACTACTCACCCAAACTGTGGAACTGACAGCAAGTATCGCGATGTGTGCTGAATGAGACTTCTTGAACGTGATTTCATAGAGATAAACATCTCACCTATAACATCTCATGCCCTCGCGTCGAAATACTGACGCCAAATGTTTCTCACTGAAAGCAATGAAGGTCGTAGTGCGTCGATATTGCGACGCTGAGAGGCACATTTGGCGTCATAAAAGTGACGCTAGAGGCGCTTGACCATGCTTCGGTTTTTGGCGCCTTGGGAGTGAGAATGGGTTGTTATACAACAGTTAAAGGACAAATGTATTTGTTTTGCTATTGTGCTCTAAGCAAGCTTATAAAAGTTCACAATAATGAAATTTAACACACAGATAAATATCTAATTCTCGCAATGTTTTGTCAGTGAATGATTAATCTGAAATAATATTTATACATTTTATTGTATAAATTATTAAACAATTGTAAACTGTTATTATGTAATTATAAAATTTTATTCATTTTTATTGTTAGAATATAACACATTAAGCAGGCCTTTATCCAGGAAGGGGGGATTAATTCATTTTGTACTTAATTGCAGGGTTTAAATACTTTATTTTGGTGACCCTTTATGCAATAATTTGTGCCGGATCAGATTGTCTGTTGGTATCTTAATGAACATGTGTAATATACCATGTAAATATGATTAATTCTGATATAGTAATGTAAAATACTTATACACTAAATGCTAATAACTGTAATGGTGTAATGGTCTTTTCCCTTCTAAGCACTTCTGCCACTTGGAGGACTGGTGACATCTCCTCGCAAAAAATAAAAAAGGGTACCATATGTTTGTGTTTTGTCTTTTTTTTCTGCAAGGCCTAATCATATATAGGCATGTTATATATTATGAATGTAGCAAGATACGAAAGCATAATGTAACCAACACATTAGGTGTGTTTGACTTGACGCAGCACTTTGCAGATTGATTAGTGTCATCTATGAGTACCGTGAGAGCCACTGTTTAGAGAGCAGATGGATCTAACGCTTTCGAAATGCTTTTGTGGTACTTTGATGTCAAACAAACACTGATCGATCTGCTCAGTGCCGCTTCAAGACAAACACTCCTAATCTCACTCCCAACTCGACACATGTTGGTGCTGGATCAGGACCCCTTGGGTCCACTTTTAAACAGTCAAGGTAGTGTACACCTTTAGCGTCACTTTTCGATGCGCAGGGTACTCCGTTGCTTCCAGTTTTATGCCTTATTAGTTCTTTGCATACATTTTTTAAAAAATAGAAATAATTTTTAATACATTCATACTTTAATAGGTATTTTAAAGCACCTAACCTCACATTTATCCTAAACCTTGGCCAACTACCAACTTCTCAATAATATAAAAACACGTAACAGGCAAATAAAAGTAGTTATTGTCACATATATTTGCGACCCTGGACCAGAAAACTAGTCATAAGGGTCCATTTTTAAAATCTGAATCTGAAAACAAATAATCTTTCCATTGATGTATAGTATGTTAGGACAGGACAATGTTTGTCGGAGATATAACTATTTGAAAATCTAGATTCCAGATCTAAATATTGAGAATATCTCAATCTCAAAGAAAAACTGTCCAAATAAAGTTCTTAGCAATGCATATTACTACTGATAATACATTTTAAATATATTTATGGTAGGAAATTTGCTAAATATCTTCTTGGAACATGATCTTTACTTACTGTAATATCTTAATGATTTTTGGCATAAAGGAAAAATGTATTATTTTGACCCATACAATGTATTTTTGGCTATTGTTACAAATATACCCCAGTAACTTAAGACTAATTGTTAAGTGCTCCAGGGTATGTTTCAAAAACTGATAAAAAAACAGCATCAATGTATTACAAACAAGTCTGGTTGCATTCTGAGTTTTCTGAAGCCATACTTTGTATGAAGGACAGTATAAACCATATGATTTTAATCGCTCCATTAACGTAGTTATATCTCACTCAAAAGATATTCCTGAACTTTAGCATGACACAGTTGGTGACGAGACACACAAGAGCCAAAGGCATTTCACAACCAAAGCTGACGTTATGCTTCTTCTTGTGGCAATTTTTGAGTCAGCGTTGCCAACTTAGTCATTTCAGACATTTTAGCAACTTTTTTTCCACTAAAAAAGTTCCTAGCGACAAATCTAGCACCTTCTTGGACAAACCTTATTTAGTCTCTGACTCTGAGACTCGCCGCACACTCCTGCTGCACACATACCCCTATAATAGACAATCTGGGGACTTTTATTTCAACATACTATGCTTTGGGAAACTTTGTAAGATGGATAGTTTGCACAGTGGGACACAGGGTAGATTTACATGAACAAATTATGTAAACCATCTTTGTGATGATAATCACAGGGATTTGGAGAATGATTGATTTACTACTGTGACGTCTGGTTTGGTTTAAATTTAGATTTCTTAGTTTCTAAGTTTGCCATTGTTTATTTCTATGGTTTCTGATTAGTCACATCTGTGTCTTGTATAATTCCTAGTTATCCCAGTGTGATATAACCCACTGTTTATTGATTTGTCATTGTCTTTGTTATACAGAACTGCTATGTTTGCATTTACCTTTTGGATTACTGCAAACTCTTACCTTTGCTTTTTGGATTACTATGAATTATTGGATTACCTACTTTTATTTATTAATAAAGAGCTGCTGCACTTAGGTCTTCACCACAACCTCAACTGTTACATAACAGATTTAAAGTAGTTATATGACCCTGACTTACAATTTTTGTAACTGTCATTGCCTTTTTCTTTTCACTGTAAACCCAATATTTAAACTTAATTGCACTGAATAGGAGAAAATGAAATCATACAGATCAGTTTTAATTAACACTGAGAATTTAGAAATTTGTTTCTTTTGAGCTGAATGAACCTTTCTCTGTAAATGATGATCAGCTGTTGGTAATGAGCTGTAATGTTTGCATTTACCTTTGCTTTTTGGATTACTATGAATTATTGGATTACCTTCTCTTGTTTATTAATAAAGACCTGCTGTACTTAGGCCTCCACCTCAACTTCTATCTCTCATGCAGTACCTTTATGATAATCCTGATATAGATATCGTACCTGAAAGTGATGATGTTACAGACCATTCCCTTGTATCGTGCATGCTGCGTAACACTGATATTAACTATATGGCTCTGCGTTATCGTCTGGGCAGAACTATTGTTCCAGTAACCAAAGACAGATTCGCATATAACCTGCCTGATCTATCTCGACTGCTATTTGTACCCAAAAATACACATGAACTAGATGAAATGACTGGCAACATGGAAACTATTTTCTCTAATAAATTAGAAGCTGTAGCCCCCATCAAATTGAAAAAGGTTAGAGAAAAATGTACTGTGCCATGGTATAACATGGAAGTTTTTGGAACAGCATTTTTAAAAACAGTATGTCCAGTTATACGTAGGCAAGCTCTAAAAACTGCTAGGGCACAGCATATCCACAAACTCATAGAAAATAACCAAAACAATCCAAGGTTTTTATTTAGCACAGTGGCTAAATTAACAAATAACCAGATGCCACCTGATTCAAATATTCCATCAACGTTTAATAGTAATGATTTTATGAATTTCTTCACTGATAAAATAGATAACATTAGAAATACAATAGCGAATGTAGATTCAACAGCGTCTAACACTTCAGTTTCATCCATCGCACCCAAAGATAAACTGCAGTGCTTTACAAATATAGGTACAGGCAGAGCTAAATAAACTTATCACTGTATCTAAACCAACAACATGTTTATTAGATCCTGTACCCACTAAATTACTGAAAGAGTTGTTACCTTTAGCCGAAGAACCACTTCTCAATATCATTAACTCGTCGTTATCTTTAGGTCACGTCCCAAAACCATTCAAGCTGGCGGTTATTATGCCTCTTATTAAGAAACCACAACTAGATCCTAGTGAACTGGCAAATTATAGGCCTATTTCAAATCTTCCATTTATGTCAAAAAATTTTGAAAAAGTTGTGTCTGCTCAATTGAGCTCCTTCCTGCAAAAAAATATCTGTATGAAGAATTTCAGTCAGGTTTCAGGCCCCACCATAGCACAGAAACTGTACTTGTTGAAATTACAAATGACCTGCTTCTTGCGTCAGATTAAGGCTGCATTTCATTTCTAGTCTTACTTGATCTTAGTGCTGCGTTCGACACCATAGATCATGACATACTCATAGATCGATTACAAACCTATACAGGTATTCAAGGGCAGGCTCTATGATGGTTTAGATCCTACCTGTCCGATCGCTACCATTTTGTTTATTTAAATGGGGAGTCATCTCATTCATTACCAGTAAAATATGGAGTGCCACAAGGATCCGTCCTAGGTCCCCTTCTATTTTCAATATACATGTTGGCCCATGGTAATGGTATTAGAAAATACGGGATTAGTTTCCAGTTATGCTGATGATCCTCAGCTATATATCTCAATGAGACCAGATGAAACTTCTAAATTATCAAAAATGTAAAAGATTGGATGACCAATACTTTTCTCCTATTAAATTCGGATTACAGAGACAGAGATATTAATTACTGGACCAAAAAACAATACACAGAATCTTGTAGATTACAATTTGCATTTAGACGGATGCACTGCTACTTCCTCTACAGCCAAAAATATGATGGTATTACCCCAATTTTACAGTCTCTGCACTGGCTACCTATTAAGATCCGTTTCAGTTACAAATTATCATTACTTACCTATAAGGCCCTAAATGGTTTAGCTCCTGTGTACCTAACTAGCCTTATACCATGTTACAATCCATCACGCTCCCTAAGGTCACAAAACGCTGGACTTTTGGTAGTTCCTAGGATAGCAAAGTCCACTAAAGGAGGTAGAGCTTTCTCACATTTGGCTCCCAAATTCTGAAATAGCCTTCCTGATAATGTTCGGGGTTCAGACACACTCTCTCTGTTTAAATCTAGATTAAAAACGCATCTCTTTCGCCAAGCATTCAAATAATGCATCTCTTAAATTGTGACTGCAGTTGTATCTGATCAAATGCGCATATTTATTCTTTAGCTTGGGTTAAACTAATTAGTTTTACTTTGTTGGAACAGCAGCTATGCTAATGATGTCTCTATTTGTTTCTATGTTTTTCTATGTTTAACTAGGATTTACACAAGCTCCATTCTGGATCCGGAACACCTGAGAAGAGATGATGCTGACCCCTCAGAGGACCTCAGATGATGCTAACCCTGAATCAACAAACAGAACTAACAAACATTGCTACAAGTGTGACTGCATCATATAATAATTGCTGTTAATAATGTTTATCATCTGGCTGACTATGTCTTGTATTAATTTTTCTGAAAAATCCTGTCATACGCGCACAAACTGAAAGTCACCACTTATAAGCTAATACTAAATATTGTAGAAACGTAATTTTCTGTAAAGTTGCTTTGTAATGATTTGTATTGTAAAAAGCGCTATACAAATAAAGTTGAATTGAATTGAATTGTAGACCTTTGTTAACTTGCTCTAGTGAGTTTGGTCATGTTTAGAGCTAAACTCTACACTGCACCTCGAGGGCCAGAGTACTAGAGAAATCCCAGATACTCAGTAGCTAGTTAAGTCAAGTCACCTTTATTTATGTAGCACTTTATACAGAAGAGACTGTGTCAAAGCAGCTTTACAGTGTTAAACAGACAATCAGTGTGTGTCGATGATGCAAGAGGACAATAGTAAACAGTCCATTTTTCAATGAAAGTCAGTTCATTCAGTGATGTCATTATCCAACTCAGTTCAGATCTCTTCAAATAGTGTCTGTGCGATCAAGCGGACAATATTGTCAGAAATAAAGTGTCCCAAATTAGGAAAGCCAATACACTGCCATGAATTGATAACAGTCAGATGATTTGAAACATGTAAGTGCTATTCCACTAATACCAACATGATTTTCTAGTCTAATTAAAAGAATGTAGTGGTCAATAATGTGAAACCCGTCAATAAGGTTCAGTAGCACTAATAGAGAAATATAACATTGATCGAATGATAAGAACACGTCAACTCTAATGAGAGCAGTCTCAGTACTATGATACGGTCTAAATCTTGACTGGAAATTTTCACAGATAACATTTTTCTCCAAGAAGGAACATAGTTGTGAGGATATTGCCCTTTCTTTTATCTTTGATAGAAAAGGGACATTTGAGATCAGTCTGTAGTGATCAATAGTAACCAATTCTCTAGGATCGATTTGTGTTTTTTAATTATTATAATTTTTTATTTTTTTATGAGAGGCTTAATAAAAGCCAGTTTTAAGTTTTTTGGGTACATATCCTAATGACAGTGATGAATTAATAATATCCAAAAGAGGATCTATGACTTCTGGAAGCACCTCTTTTAGTGGCCTAGATGTTTAGGCTGTAACATACACATGTTGTTTTAGATTATTTAACTAGTTCATACAGTTCTTCCTCTTGTACTGTATAGATCCCCTCAGTGCGCTATCTAATGCAATACTCTAGCTGACTGCTGCATGGTTATAATTTTATCTCTAATAGTATCAATCATTGAAGTAAAGTAGTTTAGTTGTAATATTACTGCTGTGTTATAGGGAAATGTCTGTGCCTGTTTATGCTTTATTTTTTATTAATTAAGCCACTGCATTGAATATATACCTGGGGTGTATATGTTTTCTTCTAAAAGGGACAAAAAGTAAGAAGATGTAGTAGTTTTCTGTAGGAGGAATTACTTTCCTTTCATGCAAAATGAAATACCTATAATTTGTTTTCTTCCAGCTGCACTAAATTTTCTGGGTTGCTCTCTTTAGGGCGTCAGCATGCTTGTTATACCAAAGATTCAGACTGTTTTCCTTAATGTTCTGTCTTTCCTTAATGTTCTGTTACATAAATTATTATGAGATATTGAAAATGCGGAAGAATTTAGACAAATCAGGAAGATTATTTACAAAGCAGTCTTTTGTCATAGAAGTGATGGTTCTACCATATTTGTAACAAGAAGTTTGTAGCTTTAGCTATATGGAGTATGCACAAAACTATATAATGATTTGTTATATTATCAAAGTGAAAATCGTGACATTTGCCAAGTATGGTAATCCATACTTGGAATTGGTGCTGTGCGTTAAACACATCCAAGTACACACACACACACAGCAGTGAGAAGTGAACACACCGTGAACACACACCCAGAGCAGTGGGCAGCTACCTGTATATATCCAGGACCCAGGGAGCAACTGGGGGCTTATAGTGCCTTGCTCAAGGGCACTTCAGCCATGGGTATTGAGGGTGGAAGAGAGCGCTGTTCATTCAATCCCTCCCACCTACAACTTCTGCCAGCACCGAGACTCGAACCTGCAGCCTCTCTAACCATTAAGTCCAACTCTCTAACCATTAGGCCACAGCTGCCCCCTCTGCCCCTTTATCGCTTTGCTGTGTGATAGCATTAAATTTCAAGTTTGTTTAAGACAATAAGCAGATCTTGGCGTGTTTTCTTACTTCAAAATAGGGTTGTAACGGTATGAGATTCTCTGCACAACAGAGATTTACTAAATTAAAATGAGGGAAAAAATTTATTCCCTAATGTTTATGTAAATTATTTATTATTATTTTAGAAGTAGGCTACATTACAGCACACTAGTAATTTCTGTCAATTTCTTTGAGTTAAAAAGCAGACTTTTATTTGGACGGGTTGTATTGAAGAGCTTTGAGTGTCAGTGTATTTGATCCCTTTCAGTCGGTCACGTTCTACGTTACGTCAGAAAGAGACTGACGAATGGGATCTCGCCCGAGAGCCCAATCACCTTCGAGTAGTTACAAAATGAGCCAATGGTACGCTGAGTACCTTGATCTGCGGAATTTGCATCGTGAGCTCCGTCCCGCATAGCGGGTTTACAAGGAGCAGCGTGAGCAACTCGCATTCAAGCTTTCGCTTTGGAGCCGAGCACATCGTTTGCTGCTTTCACCGGAGTGTTTACAAGCGAGTCAGCTGGTGTTGGTGTGACGGCGCGATTCAGCGGTTCGTCTGGGTTTCCTGCAGTCAGCTCTCGCATTCCCCTGAGCGCTTCAGCGCCATCGAAAGAGGTTTTTCTCTCACAAAAGAGAAACGGGTTGAATTTGCGTCTTTTTAAAGATGACATTTCGTCCATGTGTTTCTGGGTGCAGACGATATATCTTTCCTCGTGCCGGCCACGATCACTGTGTAACATGTCTGGGCTTCAGCATGCTGACACTGCATTCGTGGATGACTCGTGTTCTCATTGCATGTTCACATGACCATCTCTGCATTAAGATCGAGACTCGATTATCTTAAAGGTACATAGTCCCCTCTGCCACACCCCATTCTAGCTCTTTTTCTCATGAGAGGACTACTTCGGCTGGGGGCCAGGGTGATCTGAGGTTTACCGTGTGGGCTTCCCTGACGAGCCAGCCTCCTCGGGCCACACACCCCTCACAAACGGCGCAGCTGGTTGAGTTCTGGATGAGTTCCTGAACCCTCTCTGGCTCCTGACATCTCATTCAGGGATCAGGAGGAAGACCTTATGTCGATCGCCGCATCACAAGGCTGTGTTGCCTCCCTCTGGAGTGCCAGTGTGATCCCGAGCTGACAGCCGTGCTTTCCCGGGCAGCTGAGAGCATCAGCCTTGATTGGAATCCTCCACCCTGCCCCGAGTGCTCGAGGCTGGATGATTGGTTCCTGGGGGCTGCTCGCCAGCACCCCCAGCTGGTTCCTTTCTTTCCGGAAGTGCACCAGAAAGTGTCCAGCTCATGGAGGGCACCTTTAACTGCCTGAAACCATTCTGGTGCTTCCTCCACCTTCACTGCCCTCGATGGCGGAGTGGCCAAGGGGTATGCTGGGATTCCCCCAGTGGAGTATTCTGTTGTGATGTAACTGTGTCCTCAGAGCACCTCCGCATGTTGTGGTGGTCCCAAGCTTCCCTCCAAGGCCTGTAAGTTCTCATCCACGCTGTGGCCATGGCTTACAGAGCTGCGGGTCAGGCCGCTTCTGCCCTGCAATGCCATGGCCACCCTTCAAGTCTACCAGGCCAAGCTGCTCAAAGAGCTGCACGGGGGCAGTGCTGACCCAGGGGTTTTGCAGGAGGCGCGCACTGCTACTGACCTCACTCTTCGCGCTCCTTGGGAGAGGTGATGTCCACTTTGGTTGTCCAGGAGCACCTCCTATGGAGATGGAGGAGATGGCCGTAGAAGGGCGGTGCAGTCTGCGAACTGATTGCAAACTGATTGCAATATATATTTTCACTGTTTTTTTTTTCTTTTTATGTAAAATCATTTTCTAACTGTTTTAAATTAATTTTAAATAAGTACAGTTTTAATAATTTTAAAAGTTTTAAAATTGCTTGTTTTATTCTTGTTATTATTTTTCTTCATTATTATTTTACTTTCTTTTATGTAAAGCACTTTGAATTACCATTGTGTACGAAATGTGCTATATAAATAAACTTGCCTTGCCTTGCCTTGCCTCTACCCCTAAACCTGCCAAGCATCAGGCCAAGCGGCATTCCAGAGATGGGTGACCCAGAGTTGGGGACATCAGCTCATCAGGAGATGGTAGCAGGACCACTCCTTCCCCCAGAGGAGGGCCGGGGGAGAACTCCTTGTTCATGAAGAGCTGTTTCCTCGACCTCCGGGTCCCAAGAGGCCACGAACGACAGTTGGCGTCATGCTTCCTCGCCACTCTCGTTCTCGTCTCCCCTTGCCAGTTTCCACGCAAAGCCAGCTCGAAAACGCATTGCCTTCTCATGCCCTCCCAACTGAGCCTGGTTTCACCCAAGGTTTTTTTCTCCATTCTGTCACCGATGGAGTTTCGCTTCCTTGCCGCTTTCGCCTCTGGCTTGTTTAGTTGGGGTCACTTCATCTACAGCGATATCGTTGACTTGATTGCAAATAAATGCACAGACACTATTTAAACTGAACAGAGATGACATCACTGAATTCAATGATGAACTGCCTTTAACTGTCATTTTGCATTATTGACACACTGTTTTCCTAATGAATGTTGTTCAGTTGCTTTGACACAATATATTTTGTTTAAAGCGCTATATAAATAAAGGTGACTTGACTTGACTTGTCTCTTTGCTACTTGGAGTCAGACAAGTGCCTGCACTCCGCCCCCACTAAGGGACGATACGCCTCCCATGCCAGGGCTGTCTGCTCCACCTCATTGCCCCACTGTGGGTACGCCTGTAGGTCCCTTGATCCCGCTGGATTGGTTTCTGGCTAGAGCTCGCCAGGCCATCACGCTGGCTCATCCGAACAATAAGGCTCGGCTACGTGATTCAGTTCGCCCGCCGTTCCCCACAGGTTTCAGGGTGTTCACGCGGTGATGGTGGGCAAAGATGCTCCTGTCATGCGCGCGGCGGTCGCAACCCTGTTGGCAAAGGGCGCAATAGAGCCGGTCCCTCCAGCTGACATGAAGTCTGGCTTTTGCAGCCCCTACTTCATAGCATTCAAGAAAACAGGTGGGTTACAGCCAATCCTGGACTTGCGTGCCTTGAACCGAGCTCTTCACAGATTCCTGTTCAAGATGCTAACGCCCAAGCACATTTTCGAATGCATTCGTCCATTGGATTGGTTTGCTGCTATCGACTTGAAGCACGCGTACTTTCATGTCTCCATTCATCCTCGACACAGACCGTTTCTTCGGTTTGCTTTCGAGGGGCAGACATTTCAGTACAAGGTTCTCCAATTCGGGTTGGCCCTGTCTCCCCGCCTCTTTACGATGGTCGCGGAGGGAACCCTGGCTCCTCTCAGTGAACGAGGTGTCTGTATCCTCAACTACCTCGACGACTGGCTGATTCTAGCTCACTCTCGAGCACAGTTGTGCGAGCACAGGGATCTGGTGCTCACACACCTCGCCCGGCTGGACCTTCAGGTCAACTGGGAAAAGAGCAAACTCTCCCCTGTGCAGAGGATCTCTTTTCTCGGTATGGAAATAGACTCAGTCGCCATGTTCATGCAGCTTACGAACGAGCGCGTGCAGTCACTGCTGAATTGCCTGAGACAATTCGAGGGCAAGAGAGCGGTTCCACTAAAACTGTTTCAGAGGCTCCTGGGGCATATGGCATCTGCGGCGGCAGTCATACCACTCGGGTTACTCCATATGAGACCGTTTGAGAAATGGCTTCACGACGAGTCCCAAGATGGCAAATGGCATGGCAAATATGCACGCTCCGAGTGACCATCACTCTGGCCTGCCTCCCAACCTTCACCCCGTGGTTGGACCTCTCGTTTCTATGGGCTGGCATTCCCCTAGAACCTGTGTCCAGACATGTTGTAGTGTCAACAGATGCCTCTGCCACTTGCCATGTGCAACGCGCATGCTGCGTCTGGCTCCTGGACAGGACCCCGACTTCAGTGGCATGTCAGTTGCCTCGAGTTGCTTGCAGTACTGCTTGCTCTGCACCGCTTCAGGGCCCTGCTGAAGGACAAGCACGTTCTGGTCCATACGGACCACACTGCGACCATAGCGTACATCAACCATCAGGGTGGTCTACGCTTCCGCTGCATGTCGCAACTCATTCGCCATCTCCTCTTGTGGAGTCAGAAGCATCTGAGGTTGCTTCGTGCCATTCACATCCCGGGAAGGCTCAATCGTGCAGCTGATGAACCCTGACGGCAGCAGTCTCGCCCCGGGGAATGAAGACTCCACCCCTAGTCAGGTCAGCTGATTTGGGAACGCTTCGGAGACGCTCAAGTAGACCTGTTTGCCTCTCCAGAAAATTCCCACTGCCAGTTGTTTTACTCCCTGACCCAGGGCACCCTTGGCACAGACGCTCTGGCACACAGCTGGCCGCTGTGCCTTCGCAAGTATGCATTTCCCCTTCTTGCACAGACATTGTGCAAGATCAGGGAGGACGAGGAGCAGGTCCTCATGGTTGTGCCTTTTTGGCCCAGCTGGACCTGGTTCCCTGAACTTGTACTCCTCGCGACAGCCCCTCCCTGACCAGTTCCTCTGAGGAAAGACCTTTTTCTCAGAGACGGGGCACCCTCTGGCAACCACGTCCCGATCTTTGGAACCTACATGTGTGGGTTCTGGACGGGTCACGGAAGGTTTAGGTACCTTGCCAGCTCAGGTGGTAGCTACCATCACTTCAGCTAGAGCCGTGTCCACCAGACTAGCCTATGCTTTGAAGTGGAACCTCTTCGTCACTTGGTGTTCTTCACGGCGTGAAGACCCCTGGAAATGCCCGATCGGGTCAGTGCTTTCCTTTCTTCAGGAGGGGTTGGAACGAAGGCTGTCTCCTTCCACCCTCAAGGTCTATGTGGCCGCCATTTTGGCTCACCATGACCCTGTTGAAGGCTTGAGTCTCCTGGGCAGCATGATCCGATCATCAGGTTCCTGAGAGGAGCAAGTAAGCTCAATCTACCTCACCCTCAACAAGTCCCCTCTTGGGACCTCGCAGTGGTTCTATCAGCACTGCAGAGGGCTCCTTCCGAACCCTTGGTCTCAGTAGAGCTAAAGTTTCTATCTTTGAAAACTGTGCTCCTGACGGGTTGGGGACCTGCAGGCATTTTCAGTTGACGAAGCGTGCCTGGAATTCGGGTCCAGTACATGCACTCCGCACCTACGTAGACAGAACTCAGTGCCTTAGGACCTCAGATCAGCTCTTTGTCGGTTACGGAGGCCAGCAGAAGGGAAAGGCTCTCTCCAAGCAGAGGTTATCCCACTGGATAGTGGATGCTATTGTCCTGGCTTATCAGGCTGCCATGCCCCCTAGGGGTGAGAGCTCACTCAACTAGGAGTGTAGCTCCCTCCTGGGTGCTGGCGCATGGCACCTAGCTAATAGACATCTGTAGAGCTGCGGGCTGGGCGACACCTTACACATTTACAAGATTTTATAATCTCTATGTAGAGCCCGTGTCCTCCCTTCAGGCCAGTAAGGACCTGCTCGGTGTCAATCGGCTTGCTGCATCATTCCACAACACGGACTGGATACGTGCGCTATTCCCCTCAGGTGAGTTCCTAATTTCAGAACCCTGGGTTCCTCCAGCACTGTTGATGTCCAGCACTTGCATACATGCCCTTTGGTCAGCCCTGTGTGGGACTAGGTGCCTCCATGTTTTGTGATTCCCTTTTCTTGGCAATCCCATTGGTGTATGTCCACAGTAAGTCTCTTCGAAGCATGTGTCTTTACCTTGGCAAGCCCCTTGCCAGCTCTGTCATTGAAACTTCCACCCTGCCGGCTGAGTATCTCACAGTTCATGTGTATCACCACCTTGGTTGATACCTGCCTTTGTAAGTCCTCCTACAAGCAGGCAGCCTGCTAGCATATGTCCAGCTGGAATATGCTACCCAGTGTTTTCTGTGTTAGCTATTGGCCCTCACTCATGCTGGCCTTACAACAGGGTGCTATCACTCACACGGGTCACTGGAAGAAGGCCATGTGGCGTTTTGTAAGGGACCCCATTCGTCAGTCTCTTTCTGATGTAACGCTGAGGTTACATATGTAACCCTCGTTCCCTTAAGGAGGGAATGGAGACTCTACGTCCCCTTGCCACATTGCTGTTCCTCTGAATGGCCGGGTCACTGGCTCGGCTCCTCAGCGAAGACTTGAATGCGAGTTGCTCGGGCTGCTCCTTATATAAGCGCTCTGCGGGGAGGAGCTCGCAATGAAAATTCTGCAGACCAAGGTACTTGGTGTACCATTGGCTCGTTTTGTAACCACTCGAAGGTGATTGGGCTCTCAGGCGAGATCCCATTCGTCAGTCTCTTTCTGATGTAACGTCTCCGTTGCCTCCATCAGGAAATGAGGGTTACATACGTAACCGAGACGTTTTTGACAATGGTTTTCTCAAATAAAATGACAACACTGCTCTTTCACAGAGAGACTTGCAAAACAAACAGATTAGCCTATATATTTATATAGCAGTGCTTCTGTCATTATTTTACAGCTTTGTTTTTTATTTATTCATCAATCCATCAAATCGCACATTTTATGTGACATCTGCAGAGTAGCTAGCTACTGTATATTCATTTTCATGACAGGATTCTGTGCTTCACTCCGCATCACAGAAATCATTAAATTACAAGTGGGACATAGCTGTATCTGCACAGGATGATGATGTTCTGAATAGGTTAACATGTTCGATGCGTTTTCTCGTTTTGCAGCCCCTTTCCGATCATAGTTTTTGCTAACTGTGTCTACCTTCAAGGACAAATAAGCATTCGTCTTTTCTATACAAAAAGTATTCCCATACTAGTGCCAATTTTAACTAATTTTTTGACGTGGGATAGAGATTAGAGATAATGGCCTCTGTCTCTGATGTTGTCTCCGCTGTACGTGTGGGTGGAGCAAGAGAACAGTTAGGGGCCGTTCACATATCGTGTCTTTTGCACGCTCAAGTTCATTATTTCAAATGTAGGCACGATATGCACACTCATAATGGAAGCGACGTGCTTGCTTTTTCCAGGCGCGTCCACACCACATCGAGTTAAAAACATATCAACTATCAGAATGCCGCAAGCGCACCGCAGGTCATGTAGCTTCCTCACCTTTTCCGTAACAACGTTGAAAGCTCAGCCAAGATGATCATAGCTATATATGGATTGCCATTTTTAAATTAATTTAGTAGCACAGCTACTGCAAGCAAAGTTTGTAGTAGACAGTCAGCTTAGCCAGTCTGTCTTCTTCCTGACCTGAGTTAGTCAAGTACAAACTCTATGTGCATATTTCTAGAGAGAAGAGCGTCACCACCCCAGGAGGGATGAAGACCTCCTGTCTCTTTCCACAGGTCAAGTCTGCCCCAAACACTCGTCCAATTGTCTATGAAACCTATGTTATTCTGCGGGCACCGCTTAGACATCCAGCCATTGAGTGACGACAGTCTGCAATGTATCTCATCACTACATTAAGCAGGGAGGGGACCAGAGCATATAACAGTGTCTGACATCGTACTTGCAAGTTCACACACCTCTCAAAGTCAGACATCATTAGTGCCGAAGTGATTAACAATCTTTCTGTATTTATGTTTAGCATTTTCTAGCACTTTTACATTTGCCAAGCTGTCAGGTTCCCTGGCTCCCGGTAAACATTGGACTATGGTGGCTGGTGTCTCTATTTTTAAATTTCGCCAATAACTAGGGCACTTTGATCAGGTTTCTCAGTGGGTGGATTACTGAGTGGGGAGAACCTGTTGGATGTATTGATCGGATTCTGTGTTTTGTCCTGCGATCATGCCACCTCACAGTCACCCAGTCACCCTGCTGTAGGGGCTCTGCAACCGGAACTGAACAATGTATGGGACTCGCTAAGTTAGTCACATCCAAAGCTGTATCTAAGGCACTCATATTCTTACTATCCTCAATTGAAGTTTGGATGCAGTAGTAGTTTAACAGATATATGCTGATAAATCACAGTAGTTACTGTAGATGACAAAACAGCATTTTACTGTCAATTTAAAAAACAGTAGCACACATTTTAACTATTTTTTTCCAGTATGATGCTGGCAACCACATCTGCCAGTAGATTACCGTTTTTTTACAGGGAATTATTTTACTGTGCAGCTAGAACCAATGGAGGAGTAATAAAGCTGAATGGGCTGAGGCAAAGTTTGTCAATATTCTGTTCCCTTCATAGTTTTCATGAAACAAATACACCTTCTATATTTAATTTGTTGTTATTGTCATAATTTTTGTAGGTTTAAAAGAGTAATAATTAATGTAACTTTATATAAATGGAAAAAAAGAGTAATTGGATTTTTTTTCCTCATCAACCACATTGGCCTACTTTAATAAGAAACCACTCCTATTCATCATGTCTCTTCTGTCTGACCATTACTAATCATTTTTTTTTTGGAAGTCTGGACAAAAATGTTTTAAATCTGGAAGACTTTGGCTGTGTAATGTCATTGCTTTTGTCTTGTTTACAAATTATTTATTCATGTAGTCTAATAAAGGGATCACCAATTATTTTTGTCAGCCAAACGCCAAAATATTTACTTACCAAGACCCTCTGAAATTTTAAGTTAATATTTCAATAATTTAATAATACATGTTCCGGTTCAGGTTCCCTGATGTTGGTTAATGGTCACATCATGACATGCAGACAAACAAACTATATATTTCATCTTTTTAAGTTAGATTTTTTTTTAGTCCATATACTAAAATTCATTTTTCATTAGCTGTTATATATTTGTATTAAACATATATATTTTTTACATTTTGTTGTATTATATTTTACTAAATATATAAAAATTATATTGAAATGTTTTAATATGTTTTACTAGCTATGAAAATAAAATAACAGATAAAAACACCATTGACATTGCAAGTAAAAAACAAGAACAGTTCTTTGTATTCATATGTTTAATTATGACAAAGTACAGAAATGCAAAAATAAAGGCCTGATCAAAACATAAAGGACTGATCAAAAAGTCTGTAAGGTCTTTTGAATAAAAATTGTGTGATTATTGAATTGTGTGCTGTTTAAGAGTCCATTTCAATAAACTGGTGACAGAGACCTCTGGAGTTGAGTTGAACATACTGCACCGGATGTTATAAAATTATATACAGTATATATGACTTTAACATATCAAACCATTGAGTCACTGATTCTTAAACAGGTGCTGCACACAGAGATCTAATCTCAGTATCATCCAGTCTGTCTGAGATTACATGAAGATACAGAACAAACTGAGACAGACTCAATCCAGATGAACTCCACCAATGTCTCCAAAATGCTTCAAGAAACCTTCCTGCAAAGCTCCAGTAGGCTACTGTGAGAAGTTTTAGGCACTTTAAGTGGTTTAAAGTGAGGATGCTTTTAAAAATAATGTCATAAATAGATTTTATTTAGCAATTAACTTCAATTAGCTAAATCAAATCAACATTTGGTGTGACAATACTTTGTTTAAAACAGCTTTTGTCTGGTGAGTTTGCTGTTTTTCAGCTTTGCATGGAGGTTTCTTGATGTAGCCACAGTCTGTCTCAGTTTCTTCATGTAATCGCAGATGGACAGGATGATGATGATGATGCTGAGATCAGATCTCTGTGCATTCAGAAATCTCACTTCATTATTACAAGTAATGGCAAAAGGAATGTTTGGAAATGTGAACTGATATTTCCTACAGAGGAACTACAGCAAAAGATAGAAATAACTGACCTAAAAGCATTTTTGTTGGTTTTGTTATACATATATTTGAAACAGAAGTGCACATGTTGAGGTCAAAGCACAAGCAGGTTCTTAAATAGAATGTGCAATACAAAAATCCTACTCCCATTAGGCTACTTTTGAACCCAGTCAAGGTTTGGAAAAGCACTACATGCGAAATAAATAAATTATATATATATATATATATATATATATATATATATATATATATATATATATATATATATATATATATATATATATATATATATATATATATATAAAATTAAATAAAGAAATATTCAAATTTTTATGCTGTTTCGAAAGAGTGATCATTAAGTTTGCGTCCTAATTTTAAACGTCGCTCTGAAGTTATAAATGCGCGCGCTGGGCGAGCTCGGTCTCTCTCTCGCGCGCTACAGGAGTGCCATGGCGTCGTGCGCTGTACAGCTGGTGAGCATGCTGTGTTCGTGATTACAGTTCTCATTTCTCCATGCACACACGTATCAGTCTAAAAACATCTGTTTTCTTTTACCTGCAATAAGCTAGAAAACTTGTGTTTATTTAATGACGCGATTTCAGGCCAAAAGCCACGGCGTCCGAGCTGCATGACAACGGTGCGGCTGTGCCACGCCAATCATTTCTTTTACATTTTACCAGATTGACAAAGTGACGAGGAAGAGGGTTGAAAAGCAGAAACTCGAAACGCACATTTTGAAGGTCCCTTATATGAAGCACCCTTTACAAAACAGGTGCGCTGAGGCTGCTGATGTCTCTCCTCTCCTCTGTCTGTGGCCTGTCGCTCACTCTGCTCCTCTTCCCCGCGTGTCGTTTGTGTTCAGATGGGGTCTTTGGTTCTACAAAAATGATAAGAGCAAAATGTGGCAAGACAATCTAAGGCTCATCACCAAGTTCGACACCGCTGAGGACTTCTGGGCGTGAGTTTGTCTTCATCATAAACAACTGGGAAAGAGTTTATCAGTTAGAGGAACAGTTGAAGATTCATATTGCAATCCACGCAACAGATTGTTCCATATTGCACTATATTAGACTGTTCCCCCCATCTCTCCAGATCTGTAATCAGAAGTGTTTAGAAATGTCTTGCCAACAAAAGAGAAGCTCATTAGTAATAAGTACTAGGGATGCACAATATTGGATTTTTTCCAACATGCCAATATTTATCAATATTTATCAACTACTTTTGGCCAATAGCCAATTAATGCTCCGTTAAAAATGATTCCATTACAATTTACACATCGAGTCAGTTACAAAATTGTGCTGACCGGCACAGCACTGTAAGTTCATCACAGGCCTCTGACATCTAGTCCAAATCACAGAATAGATTGTGTGTGTCTAACGTTACAGTGCCAATATAATTATTTTTTTCTTCTGTATAATCTTGAAACGCCCAGAGCATGTCATTTAATGAAAACTAGGCATTACTATAAATTGTGTCAACATGTGAATACATCAGTTATAGTTTTGTTCATGGCAACTTCAAATTAAATGTCCTAACCCCTGCTCTGATTTTGCATGTTCACGTGTTTGGGGATTAGGACCCTTTTAAATCAAAGGTTTAGCTCAGTATTAAAACAATGATTTGGTTTTTTTATATCCCTTGGTAAAAATAATAAAGTTCAACAGTCGCTAGTCCTTTGACGCCCTCTACAGTTTACCCGGTAATCCACAATCATTATTACAATAAAAATGATTGTTTTTAGCTTGTTTCTGTGGAAATCCTTAATTTATTTTTATTTTTCTCAAATATAAAACGGTTGCCAGATGGGTTCACACATACTGTTACATCATGCATTTAAGCATTATTATACAATAAAATAAGGTATGTTGCTTTTTACTTTCTTTAATCCAATCATTATTGCCACATTATTGTACATGTATGCATTTATTGCGAAAGCGACTGCTAGCAGAATGTGTACTTCATGATCTTTTTGTCTGCCTGGATATTTGAACAACAGTAATATGGGATTAAATGACTTTACCATACATCAGTTTAAATCACATCAATCATAAAATGACTCTTTGGTCAAATTATGCAATCTGGAGGGCTTAAAAATCCCAGGTTTCATCACGATTACATTTTCCCAAAATGTAAATATAATTGTGATCATAGTTCGAACTCCGAAGGCCTGACAAACTTCACACTTGACAGACCATTGTTTTTTAAATTCCTCTAGATATTAAAGGATTTGTCAGTTTCATCTTCAGAAAATGTTTTATTGATTCAACCGTTTCAGGTTGTACCACAACATCCAGCCGCCAAGCAAACTCTCCTCTGGCTGTGACTACTCTATGTTCAAGGTCAAGACATCACTTTCTGCATATTTTTTAATTTTTTTTTTGTCTGTTTATTTATTTTACTTTAATTTGTTTTATAATTATTTTGTTATATTGTGTAATACTCTTAATATTATTTCAATATTGTGTATAACGGTCCTGTTAATGACTGAAGTATTGTTCGCAGTGCACACAGCTGTCTAAATTTAGTTCTGTTAACGTGCTGGGGCTGCATCGAATTGGACTTAACATTAAAAACTAATTAGCCTATGAAAATTTCACATTACACTTGCGTAGTGACTCTTTTCAAAGCATTTTCTCTGTTGCTTTACAGGACGGCATCGAGCCCATGTGGGAAGACAGGAGTAATAAATGTGGTGGCCGCTGGTTGATCACTCTCGCCAAGCATCACAGACACACAGAGCTTGACCATTTTTGGCTGGAAACGGTCAGAAAATATACTTGCTGGCTTTGAACCTTTTTGGATTTAATTTGTCTCTTGTAAAAATTCACATCGTTCTCATCTTTCTATGAAAACTGCTAATTGTATGAATACACAATACATATTTACTACTTCATGTAAAGGAAGGTTGCTTAAATTACAGCCAAATAAAGATGATGCTGAACACATGTTTGTTCTCGTGGCAGCTGTTGTGTCTCATCGGAGAGGGCTTTGGCTCCTTCAGTCGGGATATCTGTGGAAGTGTGATCAATATCCGTGCCAAAGGGGACAAAATTGCCATCTGGACCTCCAATGCTGAGAACTGTGAGACCGTGACATACATTGGGTAAGCATGCTTTGAGTTTTATGTAAATTAAACAATAGCTGTAAAAAGGGCAACATGCTCATTTTTCAAATTACATTGAACTAAACTTTAAACCGTTATAAACAGTTGTGTTTTTTTAATTCTTTGCTGAACTGCAGATTCTAAACTTGCCAGAGTTCATACAAAAGATGTTTGGTTATATCATATAGTATTATATTATGTGGTGGTGTTTATTTTCTAGACTTCAGCATGTTTTAAATGAAGTCAGGCAGAGCCAGATGTAAGCATTTGACCACTCATGGTGCTGTAAACATTAATGATGGTGAAAAAGGGAATTTGTGCCTGGCAACCTAATGAAGCTAATTATCCATCATATCAGATGGACGGGGAACCGTCTGCAGGCCTCTGCTGCTAGGATATGTTGTACAACTGCAAGGTTGAATTCATGCAGCGAACACATGATTTGTTTTGTAATAAAAATAAAAGTTTTATCCTCATTGTTTAACCGTCAGAGCAGATGGGGGATTGTTACTGCTCAGACTTTCAGACCTCAGAAATCAGGAGTAAACATTTGTCAGTGTAATGCAGATTTTTTTGGGCTGTTCTCCACCAAAGCATCAGTACCTTGTACTTGATCTATCGGCAGCCATTGAGACAAAAAAAAAACCTTTGGAAAGGTTTTTTTTTTGTGGTTTTCCAAAATCGTGAACCGTTTGTTTCTCACTTCTCTCATATTACTTCCCTTTCAGTAAGAAGTATAAAGAAAGTCTCGGGCTCCCGCAGAAACTTGTCATTGGATACCAAGCCCATGCCGACACTGCAACTAAGAGCAACTCCATAACCAAAAACAAGTTTGTCGTGTAGAAGTGGGCTTTAGTTTGATGCCGTTTCAGAAGCCTAGATGCTTCTATTGATAAGAGATTAATAACCTTGCATTCAAATTATATTTTTTTTGTTACTTCACATGTGTGGCATTTAAATTCACCTTGATAAAATGCAAGACTTTGTAAATTGAGCTTGAGTTGTATGTTTTGTGCTGTTGAAGGGGTGTGTCTAAAATGCAAAGACCTGTTTTTCTTTGAAAATTAAAACTTGGGCTACTTTTGCAAATGTTTCTGTGGCTTCATGCATGTGTGAAGAGAATTTAAGGCACAACTTTCCAAAGGAGTCCACTTGTATAGATTAACTTAATGACCGCAGCACTCGAGCTGACTTGGACACCACCGATTAGTGCAAAAACCTGATGATCCATGACTTGTTTTCCAGCATAATTTGAGAACGCTCCTGTGATTTTATTGAAAATGACAATTTAATCTTTTGGTTTCTTTAAATATTTCTTTAAAAAAAAAAAGCAGGTTCTGAGCATGTTGAGTGAAGTATTTCGATTGCCCGTGAATTAAAATGGCTTTAGTGACTTGGTCATGCACATTATTAAACCTGATTTTGATGCACCATTTTTTTTAAAAGAAACCATAAATGTGTCATTGGACCTGAATTAGTATAGAATTGGAGAAAAGGCACATTCATGTGTTTATTTATTTTAGATCACAACTGCTATCCTCAAAATAAAGCTTTTAATGCGTTTATGAATGCTGTGTAATACTTACATGGTCCGTAAGATTAGCTAGATTGGATTAGCACTTTTAAAACTGGTTACTGGTAATGCATCCAGTTTTTAATCAGCCTTCATTTCAGTGTAGTTTGTTTATTATATGCATTCAGCTTTAGACTCCCTTTTACTTTGCATGTGTAAATCTACTTTATAATACGCATTTTATTTGTTTGGGCTGGTAATATGTTGACCGTTTTAAATGATTTCAGCCACATGACCACAGGATGACTATAACCAGCCAGAGGAAATGGACTGGTCTCTCTGGTTAATGTTTCACACTTCTCATAGGAACAGCACACACCATCACAGCGCTCCGAATTAATGGAGGAACTCAAAAAATGATCTAACATCACAGCTAGAGGCAAAATTAGAAAGCATGTTGTTTCACTAAATTATGGTTCTGAATCGCTACCAGCTTGTTTCCGTTGTAAATTTTTTGTCGTAATATTCACTGGGAGTCGTGAATTGTGGTCTGCCTTTTGTTTCTTCGTATGGAATTCATGACTTGTTGCTTTTAATAAGGTAAGTACCCATTTCACTTACTTAAGGTAAGTGTAATATGTGTGAATTATCGTTTATTTATTTTTATTTTCCTTCAGAATCACTAAGTTTACTGATCACGAAGTTGTATTTTTGTGGAAGTTGGGGATAATCTGTACTGCACATAGGTTCACAATAACGTGAAGGTTGTCATGTCTTGAATATGTTTAAAGGTTGTTTATTTGTAGGCGATCATCAATTTTGTCATTTGCTGTCATTCTTGAAACATTCTGGAAGCATTTGTAAAACTATTCTTGCAGTCAGATGGTTTATTGCATTGCTTGTTTCATGAAGGCCCATTGTATTTGTATTTAATACATCACTACATTCTAAGAGACACCGTATTCCTCAGCATTGTCTGAATGTGCAGCTCGTGCACCCCCTTCTCACATAAATGACCCTGAACCTTTTTTCCAGAGACTTGACTAGTATTTTATGGAATCGCCAGGTCCTGCTGGAGCATATTTCCAGAGTTAATGAGCTGGATTGTTAAGCCCTACACCTGGGAAGTGAGTCTAAAGTGGCCATAGTATCACACACCGATCCAGCGGTGGGAAGGTTAGCCATGTGGAACTCTGTGTGGATTTGTCTCACTGACTCGCACATTTTCAGATGTGAAAAAAAAGTGTAATTCCCTCCAACATGGTGAAACTGACCTGGAATTAAAAAAAAAAAAGTTCATATTTAACTCATTTCAACTGGTGTCAAGTTGACATCTCTGAAATAAAAAAACTATTTGCATCGTTAAACCAATTTAATGATTAACAGTCCAAACAAATAAGTTAAAAATCGTGCTGAATTCATACTAGTTTCATTCATTGTTGGAGATCAAGATCATCACTTCTGGGGAATCAGGGCCCGGCCCTAAAGGGACATCGTGATAGAGAAACATAGGAGGAAACAATCGTAAATATTAAAAGGTCTGCAGCTCAGATTTTTAATTTAACTTTTTTTCTTTTTTTTTTTCTGGAGAAATAAATGAAGAAGAATGCCAAAATATTTAATGGGATGGATGTGGGCCTTCAAAATGGAGATACCCAAAAGAAAAAGTTTGACAACTAAGATACAGAAAGATAGCTTTAATACTTCTTGACTTACAGGCATGTAAACACCAGGAAATAAAACAAAAGAAGTGTTGTCACCACTGAAGATAGCTAAAGTCTACAGGTCTTATTAATAAAGCTACTGCTCTCCGTGTAAAAACAACATGATGCTGCTGCCATTGGTCATTTTTAGCTCAGTGTAATTTAGCTGATGAAACTAGTCATTTTGAAATTAGTGGCTTACTGCGTAAATCTACATCTACAACATTTACAGCACAACCTTGTCTATCGGCAGTTTCAATAATGAAGATATCAGTTATTCCTTATCTATTCATACACCGCATCAAGAGCCTTGGTAAAAGATGTCTACAAATCGAGATGGAATTTCATAAGCCTGGGCTATCTTCCATAGTGTTTCTCGATGCACTGAGTCAAAGGCCTTGACAAAGTCGATTAAGTACAGTGAGATCTGTTGTTGTCAATTCGTCCCAGAACAAAGATCTACTCAATGCGGAAGCCCTCTTGTTGATCTCTAAGGCAGGCGTCAACAGCGTGTCAGAGGTGGTTTAGAAGGACAAAAGAAAACGCCTTTCCAGGTACAGATAAAAGGGTAATACCCCGCCAGTTATCACACTTGGAGAGATCACCTTTCTGTGGGAGCATGATGATCATACCTCGTGTCTATTCTTCAGGGACTGCTGAGGCTGCCCACCAAGCATTAAACAAATCTGTCAGGGCATCAACAAGGCACTGGTCACCAGATTTCAGCATTTCAGGCAGGATTTTATCCAGGCCTGCAGCCTTGCCATTCTTGAGTGCCTGGATCTCATTTTTTGTTTCCACTGCTGTAATCGTGTCAAGGTTTACTGGCAGATTTGGTATAGGGTTTAGGAGGCTAGGATCAAATTCTGTGGTTGGTGCTGGCTGGTTTGGGACTTCCTTGAAATGTTCATCCCATCGATGCTTACGTTCTTCTTGAGTAGGCCCTGCCATCCCGATGTATATACCTACATGCATACAGTGGAGATCAAAATTAGAGAACAACCGACAATTTACTCAATTTTGAGGTCACTGCTTAGTCCTATTTGAAGTCTATTAAGCATATTTCCTGAGTTAAACATACTCGGAAGCACAGTATAAAAAAAATTAAATTTCGATATTTGAAAAAGAACACTTGCAGATACCTCCAAGTAGGGCTGGACGATTATGGCCTAAAATCGGTTAGAGGTTATGAATTTCGGTTTTGATTATTTTTCGATTAAACGTCCAGCCCTACCTCCAAGTTTTTTGGTGTTAATCTGGCACCTGGTGCTAATTTCCTTAAATATAATACAAACCCTATTTAACTGGCAGTGTAAATTTCCATTTTTCATTGACTTTGCAAGATTGAAACCACTTTAGAATGGAGGCAAGTGTAGAGGCCCTCTACACTACACTTGTGCTGAGGTTATACAGATGCAGGCTAAAGGGACAAACCTTCTAGCCACTGCAAGAGAAGATGGTCATTCCAAATCTATGATTTCTAGAATATTGCTTCATTACAAACTCATTCAAATCCCCCAAAAGGCTGGTCGTCCATGTAAGATGAATGCACGAGAAGACACAATAATGCAGAGACTATCAGTGAGCAATGGGTTCAGAATTGCAGCTGGTCAGTTCAGTGCTGAAAAGTTTAAGCATCTGTTTCGGCTCGTTTAAGAGAAGTCCGACTGAAACCGTACCCTTCAGTGACCAAGCCTCTCATCAGCAGAAAGAATCAAAAGTCTAAGCTCACCTTTGCTGCGGAGCATGTTGTGTGCAGAGAGGAGAACTGGTCTAAAGTTCACTTTACCGATGAGAACACGTTTCATTTATTTGGGTCTGATGGCAACATGCGGCTCCTTCCCTGCAAGCATCTCCCAATCTGCCAAGACAATGCTTCCCCCCACACTGCAAAATGGATAAATCAGTTCCTTGAAGCTGAAAACATTGAAATAATGAAATGGCCGGCCGAGGGTCCTGATCTAAACCTAACTAAAATCTCTGAAAAATCTGAAGTCACCCAAAGCAGGGCCTCTACACTTGCTACTGAGTTTCGACTGCTGTAACCTTCAGAGATTTTAGTTGTAAGAGAATGTAGTTTTGTTGAAGTGCCTTGGTAATTTTGTACAACACTGTTCTACTAGCATGGTATTGTTACGACTAAAATTCCTTCAAGGTTTGAACAATAAAAAAAAATCAAGTGTTTATAAATTGTTCTCTATTTTGATCTCCACTGTGTGTGTGTGCATATACAGTGTACTGTATGTATGTATATATATCATATATATATATATATATATATATATATACTGTATGTAAAATTACTATCTTTAAATCAGTAGTTTTGTATTTCTATCAGTTTTAGGTTAATGCTTTTAATCTGATTGTCATTCACAATGCTTCATGGAATTGTAGTTTTTTCCCTTCTTAGATACATTAAGTACCTTTTGGCTTTTTTGTCCAGTTTTTAAATACATATTTAGCTTCAAAACAAAGTTTGTAAAGTTGTGATTCACTGGTTGGTTTGGTTCATGGTTTATAACTCTTAAACACTGACTTTTTAAAAAATCCCTATGGGAAAAATAAATGTGAAAAATACTTCCGGAACCAACGCAGCTGGAAAAGTGGGTGGGAATGGTTGCACTTTATGCTGCTCATCCAATCAAATTCAAAGACCAAAACCTCAGAAAAAACCTCTGAAGGATGCATATCAGTGCCTAAATAGTCCCTAAATTAGTATCTTTTTAAAGGGTCTCGCACCAGTGACAACTTTTGTACCTTTTTTCCGAGAGTGTACTGTAACCATTGTATAAAAATGAACATTCTTTTTTTCAGTTTAAGTGTCCCTTTTATTTCTTTATTTTTCAGCAATATTCAGCGTTCAGCCAAACACTGTCTGAGGAATCCAAAATCAAACACAATCTACTGTTATTCACTTTCATGGGCCGTGTTTACCTTGATCCATCATATAATGAACAGGAGAGAAATTTACTGGAGGAAGGAACAAAAGAATCATCATCTCTGCAAATAGACCCATATATGATCAGTGATGTGGGTGGACTCGCCAGCTCCTTCACCGCTCAAAAATGTGTTGGTCCATCTGCATACTGTCTGTTGACTCCATCAACTGAAGCAAGAGCATTTTAGAAGAAAAAAAATCGGCAAAAGAGGCAATTGACGAAACTAGTGGATATACCAAAACTTGCCTCATGAAGACCACTGAAGCCAACTGAAGCAATGCGGTGTCCTCTGAGGTTTTACTTGGCTTACCTGGTTCTGCTTGGCTTCAGCGGTGTAATTTCGATCTATGGCCCACACCAGAGAGCCCAGAAGACAGGTGACATACTGCTGGGGGGGCTTTTCCCAATACACTTTGGGGTGACATCCAAAGACCAGGATCTTGCAGCGAGGCCAGAGTCAACGGAGTGTGTCAGGTATAAACACAACCTGGTCAGCTTCTGCAAATGTGGTTCAAACTTTTAATATCAACACAGCTGACCTTTAGCAATTAACACATTATTTAGGTTACTAACCCCAACTTCACGGATAATGCTGATTATATTTAATGCATAATTTTTTTTCTGTGTAGATATAGTTTTATACATGGCCAGTGTTTGGTAAATTTAGTATGCATGCATGTATTTATGTAAATTTATCTTGTCATACAATCGTGTATCACAGAATTATGCATTTGTGGGGAAATATATTATTTCCATCCACCCTTAAAGACTTGAATCATCATAGAAAGCCATATTTAGTTTGAGGTAAATGGTGTAAGGAAGAGACATACAATCTCTTCAATAGGTTGTCCTGTCTTTAGTCTTTAAATATTTGGTTGCAAAGACATATTTTCAGTGTTTAATTATGTTCACAACAGTACAACTTACACTAAAGCAAATTTGGTATAGAAATTATTTTCACTAATAAAACTGCTAGTAAATAATTACAAAGAAACGTCATCAAGTAATACATTGAATTAAACATTAATTAAACAATCATATTTTTTTTCGTGTCACATTAATTTCTAGTCAGTTCTAATTAAGGACTGTTCGACTTGACAAAATGATGAACTTGACCCAGAGTGTGAGTTCTTATTGAGCTAGCCTTTCTTTTTCAGATATAACTTTCGTGGATTCCGTTGGCTACAGTCTATGATCTTTGCTATAGAGGAAATCAACAACAGCTCTGCTTTTCTTCCAAATATCACGCTTGGCTACCGTATATTTGACACATGTAACACTGTCTCGAAAGCCCTGGAGGCGTCGCTCAGCTTTGTTGCACAGAATAAGATCGATTCACTCAACTTGGATGAGTTCTGTAACTGCACAGGGAACATCCCATCAACCATCGCAGTGGTTGGAGCATCTGGATCTGCAGTCTCTACAGCCGTGGCTGACCTTCTGGGCCTCTTCTACATTCCTCAGGTTGTTCCGCAATTTCCAAACCATCACTGAATGAAATCGTGAATGTGAATTATGCTTGATAATTGTAGCATAAGGAAAATAATTTTGAATGTTTCTAAGACAGCAGCTGTATGAAACTCATCTTTAAGCAAGACACCACAGGTGTAAAAAAAATATATTTATTTGATTAATCACACAGAACTGTTGTTTTGTATTTCAATAGCAGTATTGTTTTGTATTGCGAGTTTTTTTAAATGTTGTGATTAAATATGCAAATTACATGGTTTATTTAAATATCCACTAATTTGCATACATTTCCAGAACAGAAATCTGGAGAGTGGATACAGCCATTGTTTCATTTTGATGAATTTGATCAAATTGAATAAAAATTGGAATAAAAAAAAATGTAAATGGAGTAATCCATAGTAATAATAATAATGAGAATAATGCTTTCACCTGGGTTTAGAAATAAAATGTTATTTAAATCAGGCAAATAATATATGAAACCCCTCTCTAAAAACTTAAGAATATAGATAAGAATACAATTTTCCCTCATTTTGGGAAAACAGCCTTTAAAAATATATTGTAATTGGAATTTAATCTCGAGACACAAATAGATAGAATGCACTTTTTAGGGGGATATTTCCATTGGCTATGCTAAATGTTTTTTGTCCTTTTGGGAGCTTGACAGATATGATCACTGTAAGTTATCATTTTAAGTGCTGCATGGGAAAAATACACTGAACAAAATTGCCTGTTTTTCAGATCAGCTATGCTTCATCTAGTCGACTTTTGAGCAACAAGAATCAGTACAAATCGTTCATGAGAACCATCCCCACAGATGAGTATCAGGCTATAGCCATGGCTGCCATCATTGACCACTTCCAGTGGAACTGGGTGATTGCCATCGCCTCGGACGATGAATATGGCCGTCCAGGGATCGAAAAGTTTGAGAATGAAATGTTTCATAGGGACATCTGCATCGATCTCAATGTTTTAATTTCCCAATACATCGATGAAGCTGAGATCCGCCGCTTGGCAGACCGCATCGAGAATTCAACCGCTAAAGTCATCGCTGTGTTCGCTAGCGGACCGGACATCGAGCCACTCGTTAAAGAGATGGTGAGGCGAAACGTCACCGATCGCATTTGGTTGGCGAGTGAGGCATGGGCCATCTCTAGCCTGGTTGCCAAGCCAGAGTACCTCGATGTCATGGGAGGAACGATTGGCTTTGCGCTGAGGGCTGGCCATATACCCGGCTTCAAAGAATTCCTACAGGAGGTGCATCCAAAGAAGTCCAGTCATAATGAGTTTGTGCGAGAATTTTGGGAGGAGACTTTTAACTGCTATCTTGAAGACAGTCCAAGGAATGAGGACAGTGAAAATGGAAGTACAAGTTTCAGACCTCTGTGCACTGGTGAAGAGGATATTGCAAGTGTGGAGACGCCGTACCTGGACTACACACACCTACGGATTTCTTACAATGTTTATGTGGCTGTTTATGCCATAGCACAGGCACTTCAGGACATACTTACCTGCACACCTGGAAAAGGATTGTTTGCTAATGGCTCTTGTGCAGACATTAGGAAAGTAGAAGCATGGCAGGTTGGTTGATTATACCTAATAATTTCCTGTGGAGGTATTCCAGAAGGTTCCCTTCTGCTCTTCTTGGTTTTCTAGGATATTAACGAAATGCCTCTTTTCATTCTAAAAGGTTCTGAAACAACTGAGACACCTAAACTTCATAAACCGCATTGGGGAGAGGGTGCGCTTTGACAATGGCAGTGAGCTCTCAGCAAATTATACCATTATAAACTGGCATCGATCACCTGAAGATGGCTCTGTTGTGTTTAAGGAGGTTGGTTATTACAGTATACATAACAAGAACGGAGCCAAACTTTCCATTGACAAGACAAAAATACTGTGGAACGGCCGTCTAACTGAGGTGAGTAAGCATAGACCACACAGTATCCAGATTGCTTGGCTCTTAACCACATCAACTCTGGGGACCCACCAGTGGGTCCAATATTGCATATGCCTAATTCTCAAAAAATCAAAATAACAGCTGAAGTGGTTAAAGCCTGTCACACACCAAGTTGACGGTTGGGCAATGTCAGGGTGTTTTTTGAGTGTCAGTCATAGTGTGTTCTGCACCATTGACTCTGTTCCAGGGGTGTCAACCCTAACTAAACACACATGATGCAGCTAATCAAGTCCTTAAGGCTGATTATAGTCAGAACAAGCCATTTGTTGTAGTTCTTGAAAAATGTTTTCTGTATATCTCCCTTTTTTATGCTTGAACAGAAACATTACACACTATCTAAAAAGTGAAAAAGCATATGGAACCCTTTAACTTAATGGAGTACCCAAAGGATCATATCAGAGACAATACCTTCTTTCCCTTTTCTCTACCAGGTACCATTTTCCAACTGTAGTGAGGAGTGTGATCCTGGAACCAGGAAAGGAATTATTGATGGCGAACCCACATGCTGCTTCGAGTGTACGGAGTGCTCAGATGGGGAGTACAGTGATCATAAAGGTTAGCAAATATATGAATTAGCAACAAGTATACTTGATTCAAGACTTAGAGGAGGTGTCCAATCCTGCTCCTGAATGGTTACCAGATAATCCAGCTGTTCGGGATTACTAGAAAAAAAATACAGGCTGGTTTTAGAGAGGGTTGGAACTGAAGTCTGCAGCAAGGTGTCTCTCCTGACATTATACAATTTAAGTTGTATCTGTTAATATTAGTTAGTGCACAATGCAAAATCAATCAACTACTGCATTTCATTAACAAACATGAACAAAGATGAACTCTTTCCTCGCTATTGACAGAATTTTCCATCATTTATGATGCAGCACTGATGGAATTTTCTGTCTTTCTGTGTTTTCACTGTTATACTGTAGGAGGCGCTATTACACATCTTCTGAAAGAGTACTGAATCTCCGGATCAAAACACGGGCGAAGAAGTAGAAACATGTGATAGCATATATGAGCAGATGCATATGTAAAATAACACGATCAACAAGTATTTAACAGCATACAAATCAAAATAACATAACAAATAAAATGATGATCCAGGATTCAGGAAATGGTATAGGACTGTGCAAGGGTGTTGATGGAAGCGATTTACTGCATCTCTGTTTTCATTAGAGTTCTGAATAAGATCCAAATGTAGTCTTGGACAAAAAAAAAGAAGGTCTCTTTGTTTAATGAAACGTTTAAAAATGCATAAAACTTTTCTTTTATTTGTTTCTTTTTAAAATGCAGATGCAAATATCCAAATACTAGTCAACAGGAAGTAAATTCTTCTTTTAGCTGAAGAGGCAAATGAAGCAGGAAATAAAGTGGTGGTAAAGTGAGCAAATAACTTTGTTGTTACTCAGTCTGATTTTATCTGTAGTTCAACAAGTATTATACTGAAGCACAATGAATGGAAAACTACTACTTCTCAACAGAGAAAGTGTACAACACTGATGTATGTTTGCTCTGTTTAATCAAGTCGATCAGTTAACTTAAAATCTGTTCAGATGGCATACAGTATATCTCACAAACCATTCAATGCATGTTAAGAGTGTGTGCATGCGACAGGAAGGAAGTGCACAAGAATGACCCAGGACTGCAAAGCCCAGTTCCCTTAATGCACAGATCCACACTGTTCAGAGCAATAATTGAGACTAAGCAAATTCCATCATTCATCATTTTATTCACTGGGCTTTATTTTGTGTTTGGTTTTGGTTTGTGCGCGACAGTTGTCCGCGAGGGTCTGTCGCGCTGTTTTATGTTTATTTGATTATTAAAGCTTAATTTGATTGTCCGCCGGTTCCCGCATCCTTCTTCCCGTGATTATAAAGTTTGTAAAGTGTAACAAATGTATTAAACTTTTTTTTCTTTTTCTTTTTATAAAGCAGATGCAGTGTTTTTCATTTTGACATATTGTATGTTCAGATATTAATACAACAAAATATAAAAATGTTGGCAGTTAGGGCTGCACAATTAATCAAATTACAGATGCCACAATTACGTAAATGTTCAAAGTGGCAATTAATCGTTAATGCTCAAGATATGTTTTTCTTTCTACAGCTTATCTGAAGGGTGTTTCCGTTGTTTAAATTTGTGTTTTAGTATAAAATTATGATACCATGCATATTTTTACTTAAGAAACCAATCTGATGTATAGCTCAGATTTGAAAAGCAATACAAGGTTTCAGTTAGTGTAATTTCAGCTAGTTTACTTTATTTTTTAAATATGGCATGCAGTTGCTTCAAACAATGTTATTAACATCATTCAGTGTAAATTGTGATTATATGATGTGTAATAATCGCAATTTCTATTTCAGGGGAATAATCAACATTTATGATTTTTATCAAAATTGTGCAGCCCTACTTGTAGTGACTAAAAAATAAAATTAACAATGCTGGTGGGGAAACTGTTAATAAATGCGAAGACTATATTCCTCATTGTTAAATCTTTAAATGAATCAATCCTCATTGAAAAACCTTTCTTTATCCCTCTCGTTTGCTCCCCCCTCCCCCCACACACACAATTTCCTTAATGTTATACCGTTTACACCTAGTCTATTTATCCATCATCTAAGGGATGTAAAAAAAGCGTAATTGACTTATATTAAGATTTGAGTACGTATTGTACAGTTGAGTGCTATTGTAATACTTTTTCTGTTTCTCTTCTCCACAGATGCCAGTGTTTGCTCTAAATGCCCGAACAACTCCTGGTCTAACGGCAATCACACATCCTGCTTTCTGAAGGAGATCGAGTTTCTGTCCTGGACCGAACCGTTTGGGATCGCTCTGACCTTACTTGCAGTTCTCGGGGTTCTGTTAACAGCTTTCGTGTTGGGTGTTTTTGTGCAATACCGTGATACTCCGATTGTGAAAGCATCCAATCGAGAGCTGTCGTTTCTTCTGCTTTTCTCACTCATCTGCTGTTTCTCCAGCTCTCTTATATTCATAGGAGAACCACAGGACTGGACGTGCCGTGTACGGCAACCAGCTTTCGGAATCAGCTTTGTATTATGCATCTCTTGCATTCTAGTGAAAACCAATCGTGTCCTACTGGTGTTCGAAGCCAAAATCCCCACCAGCCTCCATCGGAAATGGTGGGGACTGAACCTGCAGTTCTTACTGGTGTTCCTGTTCACGTTTGTGCAGGTGATGATAAGCCTGGTTTGGTTGTACAATGCTCCACCAGGGAGTTACAAGAACTACGACATCGACGAGATCATCTTTATCACCTGTAACGAGGGCTCCATGATGGCGTTGGGATTCCTGATCGGTTATACGTGCCTGCTGGCGGCCGTTTGTTTCTTCTTTGCCTTCAAGTCACGGAAACTTCCTGAAAACTTCACGGAGGCCAAGTTCATCACATTTAGCATGCTCATTTTTTTCATCGTTTGGATCTCCTTCATCCCCGCGTACTTCAGCACGTATGGCAAATTTGTCTCGGCGGTCGAGGTCATTGCAATTCTAGCTTCCAGCTTCAGTCTGCTCGCCTGTATCTTTTTCAACAAGGTCTACATCATCCTCCTGAAACCATCCAGGAACACGATTGAGGAGGTTCGTTGTAGCACAGCAGCTCATGCTTTCAAAGCAGCAGCGAAAGCGACACTGCGACACAGTTCTAGCTCCAGGAAGAGGTCAGGCAGCGTGGGTGGGTCCTCTGCCTCCTCGCCCTCTTCGTCAATCAGCCTGAAGACCAATGGCAATGAAATGGATTCCCCCTCTACGCGGAGACATAGTCAGAAACCAAGGGTGAGCTTTGGAAGTGGAACAGTCAGTCTCTCCATAAGCTTCGAGGAAGCTAGAAAGAACTCGGTCCAGTGAGTGCACACAAACTGGTTTCCTATAGCTGTATCTATCATTTTCTCCAAAGCAACTTCCCAGTCTTCAGTCCCGGACTGATCTCTGTCAACTAAACTTAGACCCACTCACTCACTGACACTAAAGAGTCATTTGTGTACGATCCATCTGTCGTCTTTCATTGACACTTTTAATGTCACTCTGTTCTGGGCATCTGCTGAATGCCTTAAATGTAACACAGAAGCAGATAAATAAAATAAAAACACCCTATTTAAGTCTGATGTGATTTCTAATCTAAAAAAACTAATAGTTTTAATAGTTCAGAGAAGAGCTTACAAGCAAAAAGGGAACGAGCCTGTAACACAACTTGTATTTGACTCAGAAAATACCTTTTTCTTGCTCAACAAGCTGGTAAGATAGCTTTTGATTACAGGTTCTACACACTATGTTGTAATAGCTGGACCTTCTTCTCACTGGAAGTAACACAAGCTGTGCGAAGACGGAATAACGTTAAACTGACAGTTCTCACTTAGTCTGATGCAACACCTAAACTATAAATAATCTCTACAAGTTTACCGTTGTGAATTTGAGTAGAAACCTTTTTACAGATGTACTTTTGCAATGTTCTTCAAGGTACATTTACATTATAATTAATAATTACAAACAATGACATCATAATGGATGTTTCTGATTGGACAACAAGCACAGTAATCACAGTTGTAACCACAGATTGATAATAGGTTCCATATCAAAACAAAACAATGTAAATCATGTATGATATAAAACATTAGTTCATTTGTTACTAAATTGTTACATACTTGACTAATCTTTGCCACAATTTTGGGCTTGATATCCAAATACTAGTCAACAGGAAGTAAAGTCTTTTAGCTGAAGAGACAAAGGAAGCAGGAAATAAAGTGGTGGTAAAGTGAGCAAATAACTTTGTTGTTACTCAGTCTGATTTTATCTGTAGTTCAACAAGTATTATACTGAAGCACAATGAATGGAAAACTACTACTTCTCAACAGAGAAAGTGTACAACACTGATGTATGTTTGCTCTGTTTAATCAAGTCGATCAGTTAACTTAAAATCTGTTCAGATGGCATACAGTATATCTCACAAACCATTCAATGCATGTTAAGAGTGTGTGCATGCGACAGGAAGAAAGTGCACAAGAATGACCCAGGACTGCAAAGCCCAGTTCCCTTAATGCACAGATCCACACTGTTCAGAGCAATAATTGAGACTAAGCAAATTCCATCATTCATCATGTTCAGGAACTCATCAACTGGAGTGTTTTATACAGAGATTGTGTTACCAGAATTGTGAGGGAATTCTCAGAATTGCGAGAAAAAAGTCAAATATAAACTCAACATTACTTGTCAAAATTATTTTTATTAATTTATTCATATTTTTGGTATTCTTTAACACTGTAATATTTTGCCACCAGATAGACTCCGCCCACATCATCACTTTTTGCAAACTCCTGCAGGTTCACACCGGAGCAGCCTTTTTGATCATTTAAATTGGAACATTATACAGTCCATACTGCAAAAGTTCTTCCTTACAAATAAAGTAAAATAAATATATTTTAAATTACTCCACAACCCTTTTTTTTTTTAAGTTTTCCCTTTATTCAGTTCCATCACACAAAGGCAAACATGCAAAACAGAACAACAGCAGCAACAACACAAAGCCAAATGAATACAAAGATATATATACTGTATATATACTATATATATATATATATATAGAAAATAAAAAAAATAAAAAAAAACTGGATAAAAAAAGTTATACATACATTAGGGCAGTGATATAAATTTGAAAAGCTTTAGAATGTTTATTGTTTTTAAAAACTTCTTATTTTGTGATCTCTTATTAAAAAGAGTTTAAACATATATTAAGATCAGTGTTACAAAATGTCATATTTGATGGTTCCTTTTGAATTACTTTTGACTTATGAATATAAAACTTTGCTAAGATAATTAACAGATGAATAATATAAAGCTGTTTATCAGAAAAAAGATGGGTTTTGAAAACAAAGTAAAATATCATGAGGTTCTAAATTAAGGGCTTTGTTTATTTTTATTTATTTTTTAATTTTTTTTATGTCTATTTTAAAGTCAACCCAAAAAGGCAATGGAAAATGAAATGTTCAATATCTTGAGCAGATATATTACAAAAAGGTACATTTATCACAAATGTATGTGATAACAGCTACATTTACAGTATAACATCTGTGAATAATTTTGTAAAGTACTTCTTTTACTTTATTAAAAAATGACATTTTTATATGGTGAAGTCCAAACGCTGTGCGAAGATATACAGTGGGGTTTAAGCCATTTTGATTTACATGGAGGACTTGATCCAACATTAAAGGAGTTTCTTATAAAACTGTTATTAAAACATTTGTCAAAAAAGGAGGAGATTTTGTAGGATCAGAGAATTTGGTTAAAATTATTACACCACTGGGAACAGCCTTAATTACTTTGTTAAATTATTAACACTTACGTGGAGAAAATCTTTGGATCTGAAACTCTTCTTCATTTGTCCTGATCATGCAGTTATAGCTCAAGAAGCTGTGTGATGGGTGAGTGGGATCACATGTGATGCAGAGGGCTTTGCGGGTGAGACGGTTCCGTAAATGTCTTGGAGGGAGGGGAGAGAGACACCAATGATCTTCTCAGCTGCTCTCACTATGCGTTGCAGAGTCTTTCGGCAGGACACGTTGCAGGCGCCATACCACACAGTGATGCAGCTCGTCAGGATGCTCTCGATGGTGCCTCTGTAGAAGGTGTACATGATGGGGGCCGGGGCTCTGACTCTCCTCAGTTTGCGGAAGAAGTAGAGACACTGTTGTGATTTCTTGGCCAGTGCTGCGGTGTTTTCAGTCCAGGAGAGGTCTTCTGTGATGTGCACACCCAGGAACTTAGTGTCACTGCACCACCCGGCCAGGCGGCTCACCTCACTCCTGTAGTGTGTCTCATCCTTGTTGCTAATGAGACCCACCACAGTCGTGTCATCCGCAAACTTAATAAAGAGGTTGGAGTTGTGTGATGGTGTGCAGTCGTGGGTCAGCAGAGTGAAGAGGAGGGGGCTCAGCACACATCCTTGGGGGGCCCCAGTGTTCAGTGTGATGGTGCTGGATGTGTTGCTGCCGACCCGTACTGCCTGAGGTCTTCCAGAAAGTCCAACAGCCAGTTGCACAGCGAAGTGTTGAGCCCCAGTTGGATCAGTTTGTAAATGAGCTGTTGAGGGATGATTGTGTTGAATGCTAAACTGAAGTCAATGAACAGCATTCTGACATATGAGTCCTTTTTGTCCAGATTTGTGAGTGCTGAGTGGAGGGTAGTTAAGATGGCATCATCGGTTGAGCGGTTGGACCGAAATGCAAACTGGAAGGGGTCCAGGGAGGGGGGGGGTCAGACTTGATGTGATGCATGACTAGCCGTTCAAAGCACTTCATGCGGATGGTGGTAAGTGCAACAGGACGGTAGTAATTGAAGCAGGATGGAGATGGCTTCTTCAGAACTGGAATGATGGTGGTAGTTTTGAAACATGTGGGAACAACAGCCTGACTCAGTGAGATGTTGAAAATGTCTGTGAAGACATCAGTGAATTCTGCTGCACAGTCTCTCAGTACACACCCAGGGATGTTGTCAGGACCCGGAGCTTTGCGTGCATTGATCCTGCTGAAGGATCTCCTCACACTGTCTGGGGTCAGCGTCATCACCTGGTCGCCAGGAGGAGGTGGAGTCTTCTGTGCAGTGGTGCTGTTTTGTTGCTCAAAGCGAGCGAAGAAGCTGTTCAGCTCGTTCAGCAGAGAGATGTTGCTGTCACAGGTCCGTGGTGGAAAGATGCTAGTTTGTTTGTCTCGAATACACGATTTTTCAATGAATCATACACTTTTTTGATGCATATCCCAATGCCTGTTTTGTAATCAATGTGAAAGCTTGCAGAACCTGTACAACTTGCACAGCCTAGAAACTTGATGTTTAATTAGTTGAAGTAAAGCCTCAGGGCAGGTGTAGTTCCTGCGTCCGCCGCCAGGGGCTGATAGAGACGCTGAGAGTCAGTCTGGCCTGCAGCTGCTGTGTTTGCGGAAATACTGAGCTTCAGTGCACTGGTGGATTGAGCTGAGAGTGCATCGGCTTTCACAGCCCTACGTCCATTTAACCTCTTTCTGCTTACTACTTTTTCACAATATGTCTGTGTGCTCTTCGAGATATAACAGCTGAGAAGTGCGCACCTTCGCACACGAGGGCGGTGAGTTGAATCGCTAGTTTTGATGTGTTTCTGTATCATTCACGCTGTCAAACTGTAACGAGCTGTAACATTGCCAATTAAAATAGAATACAACGTAGTCTTCGCAGTCAACGTGCTTAAAGCTGTGCTTAAGAAATCAGAAATAGGCATTGTTTGGCTGTTCATTTACAACGATTATAGATGTCTCATGACCAAATAATTCATATTTTAAACATGATCTCAAGACGTCGTTATGAAGCGCTTGGCTTAATGCAAATTTTTAGGCATTATGAGCCGATATCAAATGAAGTTTTTCATTTATCTCCTGAGAGTCAGAAAAAAAGGTTTTGTGAATTGTGTTGTTTGTTGTCATTACACTCAAAAATGGTGCTCAACAGTGGTTATTTTGCTCGTTATAGGGGAACCTCTTTTGGCATTAATGGCACCTAAGCTTTACCCCTCTTTCACACCGCAAGCTTGAGCAGTGTAAAAGAGGGGTTATAGCACATTTGTCAAATGGTGCTCTATAGAACCTATTTTTTTTAGGTAGTAGGCCATTATCATGCCATATACTACAATGTTGGAGTCAATATGCTTCTAAATGACACTTTTATACCAAATTGTGGATTGAAAGATTCAAAATCCTGTACTAAAAGCTTACTGATAAACAAAATACATTACACTTTTAAAATAGTTTAATTCATTTCTTTTAGTTGCAAATATAATCAGTGCCTTTTAAAATTAACAACACTGGCTAAAGGAGTTAGAAAAAATAGAAGGAAAAAAATAGAAATTGGAATAGGCCCCAGAAAGAAAAGAGAGAGAGAGAGACTCTATGCACAGATTGAGTTGTACGCTCTTTTAATTGTGACAGGACGTCCGGCTGCATCCTTCATGTTTAAGACAACGCACTCCAGGAAGGTCAGTGTCTTTTTCAGTCCTTTAGGATATTGGATCCCAAACAGAAAATATATACAAAGGATGAGGCCCAGTGTCATTGAGATGTCCTCACTGTCCTCAGTAATGGACTGGCCATCCAACATGACGACAATGTGGTCGTATTGCATGGGATGACCCTCCCTGCAGCCTTTGAGCACCATTTTAGGTGTTGGTGTGTCAGGAGGACAGGTCTGAGCATGGCCCTCCCTTACGAAAAATAACCATGGTTTTATTATAGTAAAACTGTAGTAAACCATGGTTTTTTGGCGTGTTGACTACCATTTGTATAACCACAGATTTACTACAAATACCATGGTTAAACCATGGTTAATATAGCAAAACCATGGTTAATTTGTGGTTTCCATGGTTTAAATATAGGAACCATGGTTTTTTGGTTTTATTTGTAGTAAAACCATGGTTAATTTTCGTAAGGGCTGGGGGAGAAGGGATAATAGCATTAACCATCTTCTTTTATTTGAAAGGCAAACCTTAAATAGTTTAAATCCACTAAAAATCCACTGTAAAACATGGCTTCAAGGAACTTATTGCTTACTCCATAAAAATATTAATTTGAATATTTATTTTATTCATAAAATAAAGACCAGCAACACAAAAAGATAACATTACAACACATTTATTCATCTGCCAAGCAATGTAGTTTTAAAGAGGTTGCTAAGCAACATATGCAGCAACAAAGACAGTGACAAACAGCAGTTGCGCAGTAATATTAAAATGTACACTAGGAATCACAATACACCACTTGCCTCGAGTACCTTATTGCTTTTATAAAACGGTTGCCACACAATACAAATATTAAAGCCGAAAAATATGTATCTATGCAACTTTCATCAAGTAAAATCACTAAAAGCATTCCTTCTGCTGGAAAAAAAAAGTTACATACATTATTTTGCCAATAGATGACGTTTATATTGAAAGGCTTTGAGTCAAACTTGTTATCACGGAGAAGGAAGACGCAACTGACAGATGACTATAGGCATGGGAAAACCCCTTAACGTTGTGTTAAAAGGACAAGATAATCGCAACGGACATTCATTAAATGCAAGTACAGTCGCTTTCTCCATCTCTCACAATACTCCACTAAAGCTTCAATGAGATCAAACATGCGTTTAGCTCGGGGTGTTGTGGTGATATAGAGAACCACTGGGTGAAGTGGTCATAGCCGTGGTTTATCGTACAATAAAACACAGCTATTGACCAATCAGAATCAAGGATTGGAACTAACAGTTTTATAATTATAAATAAAGACATTGATTTTAGTTAATAATATACTTAAACTACACCGAGCACCTTTAATGTAATGTGGTCACGGGGATATGTTTGTTGAGTGATTAACAACGTCTTAACCAATCAGAATCAAGGACCGGGACTATCAGTTTTATAATTAATTTTAACTCCTGTCATTCAACTGCTCAAATACTTTTGGCCATTAACTGAAAATTCATGTAATTTTCTCTTAACTTTAATAGCATAGTTTGTGTAGACCAGCAAACAAAAACTAATGAGGATGAATGTAAGCCTATAGAGTAAATTATAGACCTATCTACAGCAGCCCAGTGATGACAAATATTAATAATTTAAATATTTTGTGCATGTTGACAGTATTTTATGATTTGACACGGACATTTGAACCTTATTTGAAGATTGGGGTAGTTGGTTGACATTAAAGTCTGAATGTGTATCCCTAAAAAAATGTTATTTGTTTTTCACTGAAGAAATAAAGACATGGATATCTTGGATGACATCAGGGTTAGTAAATTATCAGGACATTTTAATTTTGAGGTGAACTAACTTAATCGTTTAAATGTACTCTACACTAGCAGGCGTTACATGTGAATAGGGTAAGACTACACCGTCTCCATGGTAACGATGCAGCTAGCTATAAAGTCCGCCACTGGGGGAATTAGACCATCGCTATTAGTGATTTGAAGAGAGATTAAACGGTAGTGTTATAACGTTATATCTGGAGAAATTCAAGAAAAGAACGACCCCAGTTAACTTACACTTAAGTTACTTAACTTAACATACAGTTCAGTGTTTGTGAAACAACATATTTATTAGCCAACACTGTTGGCCAGGCTCCTCACTCAGCTAACATTAGATTGATACTAAACTTAGCATTAATGTCACAAAACACGGTGAACTTAACATAGTAACTTAAAGGCAGGGTAGGTAAAAAATGTATAAAAAACTTTTTTTCCAAATTTGTTTAAACTTTATTTATATATCAATACATAATTAAAATGTAAGTACTCTGAAAAAGAAAGTATAAAAATCGAGTGTCTGTAGACCTCTCACGACTGTTTTAAAGACAGCTCATTATTTCCATTCACTCCACCCCCTCCCTTCTGGGCTCCTTCCAAAGCCTCTACTACGGCTCGCTAAGTAATGTTATGTTAGCTATATTACGCAGCTACGTGTGCTAATGACACATGCTTCATGAAAAAATAAACAAAAAAATATGTATGATCAAAATACAAAAAGAAAGATTTACCTGTCCAGCCGAAATAAAGCCATCAAGGAGTCACTTTTCAGCCCCTTGAGTTCCCTCAGTTCTCGCCATCGCTGGAAAGCCACGCTGACATTAACTCACGTTTTATTTCTTTGTTTATCCAAAGACTTTTTGTTCATTGCCTTTTCTTGTACTGTTACGGTCTTCCTTTTTTTGCCTGGTTTGCCTTCACTAACTGCATAGGCTGGTACTGTGAATTTTGCTTGCTGTTTCTCTGCCATTGTTTTGGTATTCCTAGGATCCGTGCCTGTTGAATTCCTCAAATCAAACGCGCAAGTGGGCAGGTCATGTGTGGCAAAAGGGTGGTTGCCATGGTTGCGAGAGAGTGACAGTCGCCTAAGCCAATCCTATGTTTCGTCCCGATTGGAAATAATGAGCTGTAGTTAATACAGATTAAACGGTCTAGAGTCACTCGATTTTTATACTCTTTTAATCAGAGTACTTACATTTTAATTATGCATTGATATATATAGAAAGTTTAAACAAATTTGGAAGAAAGTTGTTTATAAATGTATTACCTACCCTGCCTTTAACGTTAATTGCATATTTCAGTCGCAGTATACGCTATGACACTCACCTATATATTTATTAGGGATGCACCGAATATTCGGCCACCGAAAATTTACGGCCGAAAATGGCATTTTCGGTTTTCGGCCGATAGACTTTTATCACCGAAACAACACGGCCGAAATGTTATGATGACGCAAACAGAAACCGCGACCTGCACGTGCACCTGCATAGCGCAGACCACGAGCTCCCCGCGACATTCACTTCACACCAGTGAGAATAAATAAAAAAAATGTATTTATGCCCTGGCCCTATTTAAATACACTCTCTCAAATATTTCTCAAATGTCAGGCAGATGACAAGCTCAACTGCTCAACAGCTAGATGGTTATCTGTCTGAAGTCCCCATCCCCAGAAGTGATAACAGACTTTCCTACTGGAGAAGTAATGCACTTTCTAGTCCTACAGAGAAAAATCTCAAATGCACTTGACCTAAATGCACTTTGTTTTTATGAGAGAACAGTTCATTTTAAAACCTTTCTGCAGGCCAGTAGGCCTGTACATTATTATTTAATATACACATGAGTGGGATACATTTTTAGTTTGAATTTTATTTTATACTGTGCATTGTTGCAATGTGCTTAATAAATATTTGCATAATTTTGTAATTATGTATTTTTATGTTTTTTTTTTTTTTTTATAATTTATGTAATTGTAATTATCTTTAAAACTTTAATATTAATTTATGCAATTGCAATGTCTTAATTTTAGTAAAGTTAGTACACGGTCATAGCAATAAATGCAATGGTACTAATAATTGGCATAATTTCTTTCGTGTTTCGGTTTTCGGCCTTGGTTTTCTCTTTTTCGGCTTTCGGTTTCGGCCAAGAATTTTCATTTCGGTGCATCCCTAATATTTATATATATATATATATATATATATATATATATATATATATATATACATTTTTTTGTATTTTTATTGAATTTTTATTGAACATTTTGTAAGTAGAAATTGAAACACGCTTTTAAACATAACTTCTCTCCTCACTCATTTTAGGCTAATTATTTGAGGCCTATACCTACACAAATAACAAAAAGCAATTGATGAATATGAATATACGTTTTTATTGAAGTTTGTGACATCATTTTGGTTAGAGCTGAAACAACGAATCGATTTAATCGATTAAAATCGATTATTAAAATAGTTGTCAACTAATTTAGTCATCGATTCGTTGCTAAATAACTTTTATTTGCCGTAAGCGGCTCATTTCATTCATATTTCAAATCTGCGGTGACCAAAGTGTGGCAGTAATGAGCCACCGGAGGTTTTACTCAGCCAGTACAACAGGAGAAGTAGCGAATAGCCAATAGCTGGCCTCGTTTTATGTCACGTGCTTCCCGAACAGCGTCTCTGCAGCATTCAGCGTGATGTGGGAGTACTTTACTTTGAGCCTTCAAAAAAGAAGAGTAACCTGTAAACTCTGCACTACTGAACTGTTTAAGGGGCCGTTCACATATCGCGTCTTTTGCGCGCTCATGTTCGTTATTTCCAACACCGCACCGCATCGAGTTAAAAACATTTCAACTTATCAGAATGCTGCAAGCGCATCGCGGGTCATGTGACAAGAACTAACCAATCAGCTTCATCCTTTCCCGTAACAACGTTAAAAGCTCAGCCAAGATGAAGGAACAGCTGATCATAGTTGTATATGGATTTCCATTTTGAAATAAATTTAGTAGCAGAGCTACTGCAAGCGATTTTTTGAGCTGCAAATCCATTTATCCTTTGCTGAAATTTCCGCGTCTTCAAGGAGAGAGCACGTCATGGTTGCTTAGCAACGGCAGACGCCTCAGGGGTCCAACTGCCCGAGCGCTTTGGAAAGAAGGAGAAAGCGTTTTTAGGCGCGATTTGTGAACGGCCCCTAAGACTTTCATTTGTGCAGATTCTCCAGTACAATGTTGTTTGCAAATGTTTAGTCGTAAAAGCTGATAACATTGCTTTTTAACAGTTAACATTTAAAGCTTTACAAACATGTTCTGTGATCAGTTTGTCGTTTACCAGTTCATAATTCAGTCTTGCAGCCTAATTATGACTGAATGAGAGAGGTAAATGTTTAAAGATATTTGAAATGCACTTTTTTTTCTAAGTATTCACTGCTCTTTTTCACACAGCAGGTTTTTTGTGTGTGTCCAATTTTTTTTTCTGGACAACCTTCTGATGGATTTTACTTTAAATTGTGAGTTCCATTCAGGTTTCATGCCATTGGCACTTTTTTTGAAGGATTGTTTACAATTTCACAGCAAAAGCTATAAAGCTGTTTCCCAGTAAATAATAAAATACAATGCACTCCAATTTTATTCTGTTTTATCCTTATTCTTCGTGAAAATATGTTCTGAAAGATTCCTTAATAAGCTTTGTTTGGGATGTTAAACTACTTTAGGAGCTCTAAGGACTGCCATGGTGAAAACATTATTTGAAATCTCCTTGTGAAATTTGCTAGAGTATGGGTCAGTGTTCTGATTGCAGAAGAGTTCGACAAAGGATTACTAACACAATAAAACAACTCCAGGTATATTTTTGATGAGGATATGACAATGCAAAATGGTTAAAATCTCTTAAAAATCTATGCTGAATGATAAAGACCATTTATTAATAATTTACATGGGGGAAAAAATGAAAAAAACTAAAATATAAGTACATAAACCGATTAATCGATTAATCGTAAAAATAATCGACAGATTAATCGATTATCAAAATAATCGTTAGTTGCAGCCCTAATTTTGGTATATATCTGACTTCACATCCGCACCAAAAAAATTCTGTGGTCAAAAAGTCTTGTGTGGAGGCCTTGGATTTGTGCCTTGTGTTCAGGAAAATCACAGTATTTTAATGTCATTTTTCTAATCCTATCACCAACTAAAGCTAAGACACTTTAAGAATTAGGGGCTTAACAGGTTATTTGCATGGCAGTGGGGCCATATAGCACCATATCCACCGCAAAGAACCGCTGAAGAACCATTATTTTTTAGTGTGTACATTGGTTGGAGCGTAAAGTGGAGAAATTTATGAAGTGTTTATGAAAAAGTGGAGTGTTTATGATCAAAGCTCCTAAAAAGCCTGAATGTGCTCAGAACAGGACACCCAGACTAAAACTGTGACATGAAGCCTCTAAAATATAATGTCCTCTACAGAGGTCAGAAGTCCCAGGAGACATTTCTTTCCTTTCACCACAGACCCAGGGTTGTCATCCGTTACAATACTGCTTCTCTCGACTGTAGTGAAACAAAGCAAGCGAAAAGTGACTGATTAAACATGACCTTCAGCAGCACATTCACAAACACTGGCTGAAAACGACAGCTTTCTACATTGTTAGACGTGGCAAGGACGGGCGAAGGTCCTGTTACTGCTCGCAACAGACCTAAAGCAGTGAAGTGTCAACATGAAACCTGAGAGGAGGAAGAGCAGCACTGCTCCGGGAGAGAAACCTGAGGAATATGACTAACAGGTTACACCGGCCTGGAAGGTTCAGAGTGTGTGTGTGTGTGTGTGACGTGTGCTATGATTAACGGTAAAATATACTAGCATTGTGCTTACGAAGCATTCCTGCGTCGTCTCACGAAGAGCTGTTATACAGACCGAGTGTGTTAGGAAGAAGCTAAAATCTGAAGATACAAAGATCACGGTTTGATTTTTCTACTTTGGTATTTATACTTCCCTTTGTGCTATTGACAACTTTACTATGCTGGGACTATTCTGTATGTAGTGCAAGTCCGATTATGACAAAAATGAATTCATTATGACATTTCACAATTTACATTGAATGATGTTTACACCATTGCTTGAAGCAACCGCATGATATATTTTCAGATAAAAATAAACAAGCTGAAAACTGTCTTACTGAAACACTTGTATTGCTTTTCTATAGTATGAAGCCTCAGATCTGAACTATACATTGGATTGGTTCTTTAAATAAAAGGGTTAAAATATGCATGCCTTTATAATAATATACTAAAACTAAAAATTAAAACAATGGACAAACCCTTAAATTAACCTGTAAAAGAAAAAAAAATCGTAAGCACGCAGAATAACGAATCCGAGGGAGCAAAAAAATCTAAATATTGATCAAATCACCTTTGAAGTTGTCCAAATGAAGTGGTTAGCGATGCATATTACTAATTATAATCATATATATATATATATAATTTTTTTTTTTTTTTTTTTTTTTTACAGTAGGAAATTCACAAAATATCTTCATGGAACATGATCTTAACTTAATATCCTAATGATTTTTGGCATTTAAAGAAAAAAAATGATAATTTTTACCCATACAATGTATTCTTATACCCCAACGACTTAAGACTGCTTTTGTGCTCCAGGGTTTGCTTCAAAACACCAATAATCCATGTACTCTCTAAATTAATATAGGGTTAAGATAAAGTTAGAGATCAACCTAATACAAATTCTCTTTGTGTTTCAGCTTTTTCTCACAAAAGACTTCTCCCACGTCACTTCAGCTGAAGAATGTTTCCTCTTCAGATGAAAAAATGAGCGAGAAAACAAAGGAAAGAGACGTTTGGGGGAACTCTTGTCGTCTTTGAGCAGATGCTCGGATTTCTGGATTTCACCTCAAACTAAACTTCCATCATGGGCCTCTTTCCATCCATATCCAAGATCATAAGGAAGGGGAAGTGTCTGTTTCTTCTGCTGTTGTGTCTGTGTGTTGTAGCATGGATAGCAACATTCTCGAACGATGACACGCTGAAGTCTGTCCAGAAGGGTTTGAATCCTCCTGACGAGAGGTCTGTGAAGGGCTTTCCTCCGCTGGAGCTGGAATCAGAGATGATACGGAGCATAGAGGAGCAGTCGGTCAGAGAGAGCTGTCCAGAGCAGTCACCCCTGCTCCGTGAGTGATTTGCAGATTAACAGATGTTTTATTACACAATTATACACCTTCAGACTTCCATATATCTATCTGATCATTAATCTATTTAATAATCAATAACAATTTAGTCTAGGAAAACACATTTTTCTCTTAATGAAGTCATGATTTGCTGTGTATTGATTGCAAGTAAGGTAGTTGTTGCAGTTGTGTGCTTATGTATGGGATCTAGAATACGGTCATGCAGAATCATGCATTAATATGTGCTTTGTAAGTACTAATAAACAGCCAATATGCTAGGAACAAGCAACTGGTGAATAGTGTTAATTAATCTACTGTAATATTTCAAGTGTGCAAACAAACTAAAATAACAAAATATACCATAAAGCATTGAAAAAGGAAACAAAACAATAAGTGTGTAAATGTATGGCAACATCGTATAAACATACAGTATAAAAATAGACATCTCACGGGGGCACAACATTTTAAGAGGAATGTCATCGCCACCAGTTTTATATCATCTGAAAGTGATGCAGCAGCTGGGAATATTTATGGATATTCATTTGCTTAATTTATAGTTTTTAGCTGTACAGACAGCATGCAAATGTGGATATAATTACGATATGGCGTTTCATTTTAAGTAAATTAGACCTAAATATGATTTTCGTTTACAATAGTAAATTTTTTTTATTTTTTTTTGTAATATAGCAGTAACTTTTACACGTATCACCATTGAGCTGATAATACTGGATAAAGATCTGAAACATTAGCTGCAGCGTGGAGGAGGTTGTGGGAACCACCTCTATGTGAATGTCAATGTTTACACATCACTGTTTTTTCCTTCCACAGCTGCTTGCTAACTCGGGCTCGTTTCCAAAGATGGGGCCCTGTAATTAATGTGGGCCCCATCTGGTGCTGTATTGAAGGACTGCACCTGGTCCGTAGGGCCTTTCGCTTACTTGGTTGCCTGTGTCCATGTGTGTTTATTTGTTTCTGATTGTTCTTCTCCACAGGAGGCTCTATCAAGCTGTCATTTGATCCCTCGCTGACGATAGGGCAGGTAGAGAGTGAGAACGGGGAGGTGGTGGAGGGTCAGTATAATCCCTCTGACTGTGTGGCCAGACAGAAAGTGGCCGTCCTTATCCCTCACAGAAACCGAGAGAAGCACCTGCTCTACCTCCTCCACCACCTCCACCCGTTCTTACAGAGGCAGCAGCTTCACTACGCCATCTACATCATTCACCAGGTGGGCAAAACTCCCAGACATGGGATCCTCGTTGATAGAATCTGATGGCATTTTGAGAGCGTTCATTGTTCATTGTTACAATAAACATAATGTTCTTTTTTTATGAGCATATCCCAGTTTCTCTGACGTTAAAACGGACCTTTATTGGTTCTATAGCATTGACGCCCTCTTCATATGTGAAATGCATAACAGTGTTTACTTATGCCTTTGCTCCCGGGTCCATTATAGTTTGCACTGCCCCATCCTTAAACAACAGTCTGTTTGCAAAGCCTGCCATACATTGTTACTTGTTAACCAAACAGTCTATTCTGTAAAAACTAGTAACCTTGTTTGACACTTTAGTATAGGGACCAATTCTCATGATTAACTAGTTGCTCATTAGCATGCAGGTTATTAACATAGAGGTGCATCTCAATAAATGAGAATGTTGTGGAAAAGTTCATTTATTTCAGTAATTCAACTCAAATTGTGAAACTCATGTATTAAATAATGTATAAATGTATTAAATAAATTCACTGCACACTGAAGTCTCTGGTTCTTTAAATTGTGATGATTTTGGCATTTTCCAAAAACCAACAAATAAGAATATGATGACATGCCAATCAGCTAATCAACTCAAAACACCTGCAAAGGTTTCCTGAGCCTTCAAAAGGGTCTCTCAGTTTGGTTCACTAGGCTACACAATCATGGGGAAGACTGCTGATCTGACAGTTGTCCAAAAGACAATCATTGACACCCTTCACAAGGAGGGGAAGCTACAAACATTCATTGCCAAAGAAGCTGCTGTTCACAGAGTGCTGTATCCAAGCATGTTAACAGAGAGTTGAGTGGAAGGAAAAAGTGTGGAAGAAAAAATGCACAACCAACCGAGAAAACTGCAGCCTTATGAGGAGTGTCAGCAAAATTGTTTCAAGAATTTGAGTGAACTTCACAAGGAATGGACTGAAGCTGGGGTCAAGGCATCAAGAGCCACCACACACAGACGTGTCGAGAGATTTCCTGAACCACAGACAACATCAGAGGCGTCTTACCTGGACTAAGAGAAGAAGAACTAGACTGTTGCTCAGTGATCCAAAGTCCTCTTTTCAGATGAGAGCAAGTTTTTAATTTTATTTGGAAACCAAGGACCTGGAGGAAGGTGGAGAAGCTCATAGTCCAAGTTTCTTGAAGTCCAGTGTTAAGTTTCCACAGTCTGTGATGATTTGGGGTGCAATGTCATCTGCTGGTGTTGGTCCATTGTGTTTTTTGAAAGTCACTGCATCCGTTTACCAAGAAATCTTGGAGCACTTCATGCTTCCTTCTGCTGAGCAGCTTTTTGAAGATGCTGATTTCATTTTCCAGCAGGATTGGGCACCTGCTCACACTGCCACAAGCACCAAAAGTTGGTTAAATGACCATGGTGTTGGTGTGCTTGAGTGGCCAGCAAACTCACCAGACCTGAACCCCAGAGAGAATCTATGGGCTATTGTCAAGAGGAAGATGAGAAACAAGAGACCAAACAATGCAGATGAGCTGAAGGCCACTGTCAAAGAAACCTGGGCTTCCAGACCACCTCAGCAGTGCCACAATCTGATCACCTCCATGCCACGCTGAATTGAGGCAGTAATTAAAGCAAAAGGAGCCCCTACCAAGTATTGAGTACATGTACAGTAAATGAACATACTTTCCAGAAGGCCAACAGTTCACTAATAATGTTTTTTTTTAATTGGTCTTATGAAGTATTATTATTTGTTGAGAGTGAATTGGTGGGTTTTTGTTAAATGTGAGACAAAATCATCAAAATTAAAAGAACCAAAGACTTAAACTACTTCAGTCTGTGTGCATAGAATTTATTTAATACACAAGTTTCACAATTTGAGTTGAATTACTGAAATAAATGAACTTTTCAATGGCATTCTAATTTATTGAGATGCACCTGTATTGGCTATTTATAAAGCACAATTTCTGTATAATCATAGTGTACATCCCTAATCCTACCCAATGCCTAAACTTAACAACTACCTTACTATTAATAAGCCGCAAATTAGGAGTTTGAGGCAAAATTTGTAGTTAATGGTTTGTTAATAGCGAGAATTGGACCTTAAAATAAAGCGTGACCCTACCATTGAGTCCATTTGGAAAAACACAATTTTTGTTCATTTACAAAACTTGAATGAAACTATTGTTGACTTCAACAACAGTGTGTTACTTCCTTCTCAGTATTACAGTTACTGAGCAAGTTTCTGATTCCCGAAATATCATTTTTGACAAGTAAATGTGGGCAGGTTTCTTTTATTTATTTATCGCAGTTTAGTGTGTTTATTATTATTTTTTTTATAGTGTTACAAATCTATACAGACAAAAAACAACCCTCCTTTTTTTCTATGACGTCTTTAACAACAGTAGAGATAAGCGCCACCAGCTGATGTTGGTGATATGGATATTTCAAGTAGTACAGTTTTCATTTTAAGGAAATGAACAGCTAGGTAAAGTAAAAATAATAGAAGAGGAAATGCAAGGAGTTATCAAAGGTGTGCATGCTTTTCTTCTCGTGTTATGAAAGTTCTGCCAGTTCAGTCAGTAAAAACTGTTGAGGCAGTATACACCTAAAGAAGTAATTCATTCAAATAATTTCTTAGACTTTTGTGTCTTAAGTCATGAAAGGAGAGTATTGGCAAACACCTGGTGATCTGTAGGAAATCACAATCTGCTTGAATTTCTATAAACGATGTGTGTATAATATATGTGTCTCTTTTTGTGTTATAGGCAGGAGAAGCTACATTTAACAGGGCAAAGTTATTAAATGTGGGCTACCTCGAGGCTCTGAAAGACCAGAACTGGGACTGTTTCATCTTCCATGATGTGGATCTAGTTCCTGAGAACGATCATAATCTATACATGTGTGAGGATCAGCCTAAGCACTTAGTAGTGGGGAGGAATTCCACTGGGTACAAGTGAGTGATGCTGTCTCCTTCATTTAACAAACACATTCCCATGCAGAGCGTTCTTGACATTTAGACACTCGAGATCTGGGTTAGACGGAGCATAAATCGCAGTACTGCTTCTCTGTGAAATACTAAAGCAGCAGAAGCGTCAGGATGGGGGTAGCTCAAAGCAGTAACACTACTAGTTGAACTACATTTTTTCAGTAATGTGATTTGTGGTTCAGATGTTTTGCATTTTAAATCACAAACCACTTTCCTGCGTGACAAAACCCTACATCTCCTTTTGTATCACAGGAGGTAATAATCAAACACACTCTCCTAAAATATCCATTCTCTCGCATGAAGCATTGGGAAATCCCATTCATTCTAGCTAACGGGTTTGTTTGGACAACTCATACACTATAAAGGCCTCATACACCTTGCAAAGATTTGAGGTGACAACAACTTTTAATTGTGATTTTTTTTTTTCACAAAACCTTTGTTCCACCAAGACTTTTTTTCTGATTTTTGCAATCAAAATGTATGAAATTGCTGTGGCTTTTCTCAAAAAAAAAAAAAAAATAATAATAATAATAAAATAGTGTTACAGTGGTAGCATTTTTTTTCCTGTGTTGTTTTGTTCAGTGGTCAGAACTGTCACTTGTCTAATCGAGTCACTGGTGGATTGTCACAGAACTGTCATTTGCACATCTTTTTAAGTCTTTTTAAACCATTCTGTAGTCGAGCACTCCATAACGCCGCCTCCAAACCTCATAAGTATTGAGTTAGTTTTTGCAGCTTATTGCGCTTAAGTTGCCAAATATATCCTGGCAAGTATCCTCATAAACACAGTCAGTTTTGTCTGAATGTGAGCAGCTGTTGAGAAAGAAACCATTGTGTATAAGTATCTTGGATCCATGCAGTCGGTCTTAAAGGGACAGCAGCCTAATAAAGCTGTGCTGTCTTTCATTAATGTTTATCAAACAAAAAATAAGAAAGAAATCCATCACTACTCTTGAATAAATAACTTTGTAACTTTGAAACTTTTGTTTTTAATTTACAGTTTATTCAATTTCTGTATGAAACTCTGGTCCTGTGTTTAGTTGATAATATTGGTTAAATTACAATATTTATTGATGTGATATGCTTTCTGCATGGAGTAACATCTGCCACAGTCACAGCTTGTACTTTAATTTATTATTTAATTTATTAACCCTCATTTATTAAAACAAAAAGAAAGCAAATCTACTTTTGAAATCAGGCATGATTAGGATAAGCAAATGTTCACCTTAATAAACATTAAAACTTTTATTTTGCCCAACAAGTTAATAAACAAGGTCTTGAATCTCTTGTTTAGCCTCTTTCAAAGCTCTCAGATCAATTATTAAATATTATTTTCTCCTTTGATGGATTTTATGGCTTCTGCAATTGCAAAATCACAAAATCCTGGATGGTCTGACATTGGTTTTAAGAATGTTCTTTATGTCTTGTGCTTTAGTTTGCAAGTAGGAGCTGCATGCATTCCCAGACTGTTACTGAATTAACAAAACACAAACTTCAGGCCTATTTCTAATCTGCCTTTTATCACCAAGATTCTGGAAAAAATGTGTTCTCACAGTTACAAAGTTGTTTTAGCTGATTACTCAATGTTTTAAATATTTCAGTCAGGTTTTCATAAATGTCATTCTACTGAGACTGCATTTCTGACAGTTCTTAATTAAATTTTAATACCATGTGATTTTGCAGTTCTTGTGCAGACTTGACGGCTGAGTCGATCAAGCTGTTCTTATTGATCGTTTAGAACATTGAGTTGGTTTAAGAGGTGTAGCTTTAGATTGGTTTAAATTATATTTTACAAATAGGAGCTTTTCAGTCAAGCTGGGTGAACATTACTCTAGGAATGCATTTTTGCCCTGTGGGGTTCCCCAGGGATCTATTCTGGCTCCGTTGCTCTTTTCTTTCTTCATACTCCCTTTGGTTCAATTTTTAGAAAAAATGGTATGTCATTTCACTGTTATGTGGATGACATTAAGGTTTATTTGCCTGTCAAACTAAATTCCTTGGGTCTCAGGTCTCGTGGCATGTTTGGCGTAAACTTTTTAATATTCAATGAAAAGAAAACTGAAGTTATTTTTTTTACTAACTGTTTTTCTGTTTTAGAGTAGATTATCAAATTTAGCTTCTAGTATATATATCTCTAAATGTGTGTTTGTGTTTTTTGTTTTGATGACTTGCTGGAAAGCACATTGGTCAACGGAAGTTGTAGTTAATTGTACTATATAAATAAAAATTTCACACCGTATTCTTTTGCCAGTGTTAGTCAAGTAATAAAGTATTTTACATCTAAAGAAATTTGATACAGATTTAAGATTTGTTTTATGGCATAAAGCATTTTAAAGATGCTCTTCTCCCACATCTAACCATTTTTGTCATGTATGTTTTGCAAAATGCAATAGTTAAACTTATTTAAGCAGCTTGTAGCTTCTACAGCTTTAGGCAAGGCAAGGCAAGTTTATTTATATAGCAATTTCGTACACAATGGTAATTCAAAGTGCTTTACATAAAAGAAAGTAAAATAGTAATGAAGAAAAATAATAACAAGAATAAAACAAGCAATTTTAAAACTTTTAAAATTATTAAAACTGTACTTGTTTAAAATGAATTTAAAACAGTTAGAAAATGATTTTACATAAAATAAAATAAAAAAAAACAGTGAAAATATATATTGCAATCAGTTCGGACATTGCACAGTGCTCATTCAATAAATGCACAGCTAAACAGATGAGTTTTAAGTCTAGATTTAAATGTGACTAGTGTTTTAGCACATCTGATCTCTTCTGGAAGCTGATTCCAACTGCGGGCGGCATAGTAACTAAAGGAGGACTCCTCTTGTTTTGTGTGAACCCTTGGTATTTCTAACTGACTCGATCCTAATGATCTGAGTGCTCTGTTAGGCTTATATTCAGTGAGCATATCTGAAATATATTTCGGTCCTAGGTCATTTAGTGACTTATATACGAGTAAAAGTACTTTAAAATCAATCCTAAATGTAACTGGAAGCCAGTGTAAGGACCTGAGGACTGGTGTGATATGCTCAGATTTTCTGGTTCTAGTCAGAATCCTGGCAGCAGTGTTCTGGATGAGCTGCAGCTGTCCATGGCTGGACTGGCCATTGGGCATACCGGGCATTTGCCCGGTGGGCCGACGTGCTTTTTGGGCCGATATATCTTATACTCATACTTTTTTTTTTTTTTTTTTTAAACGGCCCATAAAATTTGTACATCGGCGACCCATTCGTTTTGTTTTGTTTTGCTTAATTGGCGGCGCTGGGTTTGTGCCGGTGTAATGCATTGGTCAAAATCAGTGTTAGGTTTTTTTTCTGACAGACCAGCCCATGAAACACGTAGATCAGCGGCCCATTGGCTCTTTTCTTGATTGACACTGGGCTGGCCCAATCACAACTTTAAACGAGTGAGCGAGCGGCAGCAGTGTCAGTGTGTAGAAGAAACGCAAGGAATGTGCAGATAAATAGCATGAAAAAATAGAACCAGGCCCTTAAAGCAGACACTGTAAACTGTGTCAAAATATATGTTTTCTGACCTTCATCAGCTCCTGTGGCAGATGATGATAGTGAGGACGGAGAGAGATGAGAAAGTGTAGAGCCTGCGGTAAGCATAACTACTTTCAAAACACTTAGGCCATGTCATGAGTGTAGATTATTTCCACATCTGCATAGTTGACGATTACCGCAATTCACTAGAAATTTAATAAGAGGCGTTTGTAAACCATGTTTTCCGCCAAAATAAAAGCTTGATGCAGTTTGCCTCAAAATAAAAGATCATGTGCTTATCTCTTTCAAGTATAGAAATTGGTACAACTAATTAAGAAAGTTTCCTTTATTTTTTGTGCATTTGTTTTACAAAATATGGCTATTACTGTCATTGGATTAATAGTATAACTATTATTATGTATAGGTGTAATGTAAATAGACACTGTAACTAAAAGAGGTTTGAATTTTTCTTTGTTAAATTGCACACTGAATATGGGTTGGAGCTTTTAATTTTGAACTCTCAAAGTGCACCAGATTAATTAATTTAACATTAAAATGCACAAAATTTTCTCACGGGGGGCATGCCCCCGAACCCCCCTAGAAGGACCGAGGACACACCACCATAGTTTTAACAAAAATCCTGTAAGAAACACTGGTATTGCTATGCCAGAGCCGCTTATAGCTTGTTTTAGGATTCACCGCTGTGGAGTATAGTTCAACTGTATTAATAAATATAAACTTTTGACTTATTTCATCTGTTAACTCTCACTCTTTCCTATACTCACTCATTACATGGCATTAGTGGTTTTAATGAATAGGAGTTGGTATGCATATAATTAAGGGCGTGCAAAGATGGGTGGTGTTTATGATCATATAGTGGCCCGGTCTGGGCAAAAATGCCCGGGCCGATTTTTTGTCCCAGTCCAGCCCTGCAGCTGTCTAATGGTCTTTTTGGGAAGGCCGGTGAGGAGCCCATTACAATAGTCCACCCTGCTGGTGATGAAGGCATGAACAAGTTTCTCCAAGTCTTGGCTGGAAACAAAAGATCTAATTCTTGCAATGTTTTTTAAATGATAGTATGCTGATTTAGTTACTGCTTTGACATGACTACTGAAACTGTGATAGGCAATTTGGTTCTTTCTCATTATTTGACTTAGGGGAAGCATATACAGGCTAAACAAGAGCGGTGCAAGAATTGACCCTTGTGGGACTCCGCATGTCATGGACGTCCACTCAGACTTATGCTCTCCTAGACTCACATAATAACCTCTCCCTTCTAAGTATGACCTGAACCATTTGAGTACCATCCCAGAAAGCCCGACCCAGTTTTCCAGTCTCTCTAGTAGTATGTTATGATCGACAGTGTCAAACGCAGCACTGAGATCTAGCAATACCAGCACCGATATTTTGCCAGAGTCACAATTTAAGCGAATATCATTTATTATCTTAATGAGTGCTGTCTCTGTGCTGTGATGCGGTCGAAAACCAGATTGAAAATTGTCCAGGTATCCATTTGAGTTTAAGTATTTGTTCAGCTGATTAAAAACTACCCTTTCTATAATTTTGCCTATAAAAGGAAGATTAGATATTGGTCTAAAATTGCTCAAAATGGTGTTATCAAGATTGCTCTTTTTCAGGAGGGGCTTAACAACTGCAGTTTTTAAGGAGTTTGGAAATGTCCCAGAAAGAAGTGAGGCGCTCACCACTTCTAAAAGATCTGCTTCTAAGCAGTTAAGCACACTTTTGAAAAAAGATGTGGGAAGTGTGTCAAGATAGCAGGTTGATGATTTTAGGTGCTGCACTATGTCTTCCAGAATGTTGCTATCAATTGTTTCAAAAATAGACATAGTATCTTTTTGATATTGTGGCCTAATCTGTCTGACCTCTGCATTACTTGAGGATGTGCTAATCGCCTTCTTGATATTGATGATCTTCTCAGAAAAGAAGGAAGCAAACTCATTGTATTTGCTGTCTGAGAGCATTTCACTGGGAATCTGACTTGGGGGGTTTGTCAGTCTCTCAACAGTGGCAAAAAGAGTACGAGTGTTATTTAAGTTACTGTTTATAAGGTTTGAGGAAGAAATTCTGTCTAGCTGTGGCTAGTTTCACATTAAAAGCATGAAGGCTGTCTTTATAGAAGCTATAGTGAATTTCAAGTTTTGTCTTCTGCCACATCCGCTCTGCTTTTCTGCATTGTCTTTTCATAGTCTGAACTGCTGTTCATCTTCTCCAAACTGATTTCTGTCTGTTTGTTTTCTTACTGATTATTATTGGAGCAATATCATCAATAACATTCTTAACTTTTGAGTTAAAGGAATCAAGGAGAGTATCAACAGAGTCTGCAGAAATGCTTGGTGTTAAAGATATAGCCTCCATAAATAGTACACGTGCGCTCTCGTTAATGCATCTCCTTCTGACAGAGACCGATCTAGATTCAGTTGTAGCAGAGATCAATATATCAAAGAAAATACAGAAGTGATCAGATAGTGCTATGTCCTTAATAATATGTCCTTAATTAATTACAGTAGCTTTTACATTCTACATTGGTATTCAGCTACACTTAAATATGATGTACCACAAATAATTTCTTAATTGCATCATTTAATTATTTGTAAAATATACTATAGTTTTTTTTAAAATATTTGAAAGACATTCATCACCTTCTGCCTGTGACTTCACAGACTCAGATACAAAGGTTACTTTGGGGGAGTTTCGGCCATGACGAAGGAGCAGTTCCACAAGGTCAATGGCTTCCCAAACTCCTACTGGGGCTGGGGTGGAGAGGACGATGACCTGAGAATAAGGTGAGAGAAACTCGGGACGATGTGGCTTAGGATGTGCACAGGCACTCGTAGGTGACTTCACAAAAGGGCTAAGCAATTCATGTTTTCGATTTTCGAAAGTCGATTTATTGTTCGTATGAATGGGAATGTGTGTTTAAGAAATTCTGTCTGAACACTCCTATTCTCATTGTTAAGGATTTTAATTGAACTGTCTTTTTCAGGTTGACGCTGCAGAAAATGTCAATAATCCGTCCATCCCTGGAAGTGGCGCGCTATACCATGGTCTTTCACAAGAGGGACAGCGGCAATCAAATCAATAAAGACAGGTCAGTTAAAGTGCGGATTAGAAAGGAATGTAAATGTTGCAGTATTAGAGTGCAATTCTGGGCTTCCAAGAGATCATAACTAAAGTGAGGAACAATTTTTGACAGCATGCATTGTTGAATTACATCTAATATATATGTGTGTGTGTGTGTGTGTGTGTGTGTGTGTGTGTGTGTGTGTGTGTGAGAGAGGGTGGGTGGGGTTATGTGAAAAAAAACACTATTAAAACTATTAATGTGAGGTAGGGCTGGGGGATATATAATCATGTAATGATACAATGTTTCATATCATTCGTTATTGGTAATTGTTTTATATATTCTTTTATATATTGGTAATTATTTTTTATATTGCAAAGAGCAGTAGAAAAAAATTCAACCACTGTATTTTTAATTTACCCAATGTTTTAAGCCTGACAACAGCTTATTTTAGTTTTAACAGTCAAACACACAACAAAATCTTATATTTTGTATGCAGATTAAATGTGTTCAGTGTCTCCTGAGGCCACAGGAGGGTGCAATGAGCAAAATAATGCAACACATTAAACTGTTTATTCAGTGCAATGAAAAAAAGTACATACCATCTAAACTAATATTTATATATCAAATATGATTTTATAAATTGCATAAACAATTATGAACAAAACAGAATTGTGTATTTATGCATGGCTCAATACAAATAGCCAAAGCACCGATCACATGATTGAATTTAAAAACATATGAGACGCAGTGGAATGGAAACCCTCACAAATTCTCCAGCCATATTTTCTAAAAGTTGAATCTCTTTTAACTGTACATGGCTTTCTATTAATCTCTTGTGCGAGACTCGAGTGCAACAGTCATAGTTGTGCGTCTCAGGAATGCGCCAAATTTACGTTCAGTTTGAAAGGCTTTAATATCTCCTCTGCATTGAGCTTCAGTGTTTCTCTAATTTCTTTAAACCCAAAAGTGCAGCAGCGGTGCTTCTTGTGGGTTCAGCTGGATACGGAGTAACAAAAACATTCAAATGCAACACAAAGCACACTTAAAGCATCTTGTGTGCCGCTTATAAGGCTCTCGGACACACACCTAAAATTCAAATACACAGTTTTTTATTTTAAATTCGACTAATATTACTTTTTTTGATTCCCAGTCTCCTCATCTTGTTTGTTTGTTTTGTTGGTTGTCTGCTTGTTACTCATAACTTTAAATGAAATAAGCATTAAACTATATATAAACTAGCATTAAGCTGCACGTATGAACTTTAATATGCTTTATACAGAGGCAAGATGAAAAGAAAAATCTTCATCGATTTTGAATCGATAATCTTTACATCCCTACTTATGTCCAAAGTATAAATACAAAGATGTTACTCCATCATAACAGTGGGCATAATTTTTTCATGATTTATAAGTGAAAATATAGTAAAATGTAAAAAAAAATGCCGTGCTTGACTCCTTAAAAACTCCTTAAAAAGAATATGCTAATGTTATATGTAAAATGTAAATGATTCGTATTTTCAGCGTGGTTTTTAAAGCTTTGTTTCCACAGGATGCATCTGTTACGCCGCACTCATCAGACGTGGAAGACTGATGGCTTAAACTCCTGTTCCTACAAGATTCTGTCCATCCACAGAGCACCTCTCTTCATCAACATCACCACAGACATTGGCCGGCCGGACAGTGCTCATTGAGTTTTTGGATACTGAAGAGAGAGAGACAGTTTACATGGAAACACAGCATTCACCAGTGCCTGTCAGATCCAGTGCTAAGTGTTGCACTGTGGATCTGTCCTACTTTACTCTTTATGGCCCTGCAAGATTTAATGGCCAGAATTCTGAACAAACACTACTTTTTAAGTATTACAGTAATCACGTAGAATTAGTCAGGTAAGGGAAACCTTTCAGGGTTGTATTTCCATTCATTACCTCTAGTTATTCGGTTGTTAAGTGATGACGTAAGAAGCGCTGTTTCCAGGTCCAAGCCTCAACTCAGCAGCCGTTTATGAGCACTGTTTATTCATATTAATAATTTAAGCTAAACGCTTTCAAACTTACGGTATACACTACAGTCTCCGTGCTCACAGTGTCCCAAACACAAATAATTTTTAATATGTTTTTTTTTATATTTATATTTTCATTGTTTGCCTATCTGGGACTTCAGTATGGAGTTAACGGTTAAGATTAAAACTTTTTCGCTAGTATTCTATCACATTGTGAGTTTATATTAGCCACTTTTGTTGTTTTCTCGTGGTAACTGATAGAGCGTTTGGACACGGAAGCGCTGCTACGTGACGTCAGACTTAACAAGCGAATAGGTTCGTATAATGTATTCTGTGTGACTTGTGCTCATTTAGGTCATCTCAAAATACGGCATCTGGGAGTAATGGAAATCAAAGATTGATCAATAGGTATATATTATGTACGTAGACTTAAATATTGATATTGACATGAATGTATGTGGGCTTAGGAGGTGAACCCAAGTCTGCATGTTCTTCAGTGATGATGATTTCAGCTGAACGTGCTTATAATGTCTGTCTGGTGAAAAATTATAGATATTGTAGTGGTTTTTGGGTCCAATGATATTGTTTAATCAGTTCAGTTTTGTTTCAATGAAATGTAGCCGTAGAGGGGTTAATTGTTTTACATTTACGTCATTGTTCAGACAGAATGGCGGTTCAGCTCATACAACTGGGTGGTGTTACCTTACTGAACTTATGATCAAAGGAAAAGAGACTTTTGTTTACTTGGGATAATATCATCTTAGGCGAAATCTTCTCTGTTTTTAAAGATCACATGCTATCACGATGATTAAATGATCCATAAAACCTTTTTAGAGCAATTCTTCGTACAAACACTCTTAGTGCAGTTCATGCAAGACAGAAGCTTTTCAGACACTGGGTTTGACTAGAGACTGATCTTGACAAGTTGCATTTCAACACAGTATTGGGATATAACTGTAAGTTTGGCTTTTTTTTTTTTTTTTACAATTAAATCTTTTAAAACTGTTTTTAAACAATTAAACAAGTACAAAGGGATCTGTTAAGTAACCTTTTTTTTATGGGCCTTATTTGCTTGATTTTATTTTTATTTTAAGTAAAAAGCATCTTCCCTCAGACTTTACATTCTGTGGCACACATATAAAATGATTCGGGTGTTGTAACTGAATTTTTTTATTTTTATTTTATACTATGCAGAAATCATTGGCCAAACGTTTGTGAATATTAATGAGAACTTTCTACAAACACTGAATGTCTCTACTCCAGCCAGCTCCCTAAATATTGGGATTTAAAAAAAAAGGTTGGAAAGAAAGAAAGCAGTATAATATATGTCTTTTGACATCTTGAGGTTTCTTTGAAGGTGAAGCACTCCATTCTAATGAATCTTTGTTGAAAAAGGAAACTTTCTGCAAGAGATTGAAGCCTGGTTCTGTACCCTGTTCATGGAACTGATGCAGTGTTGAATCTGTGTGTGTCGGCTGTTGATAAAAAGCCAGTTTACTGATGCTAATACTGCAATAAAGAATTACATTAAACATACAACATAGCTTGTTTTCTTTTTGTTAAATGTTATGTATACAAGTTGTCAAGTTTATGTGTGGTAATATATTATCTAAGCATATAATAATAAAAAATAAATAAAAAGCCATTGTAGCAAATCAGCTCAAAAGGGAAATGTAAATAATTACAATTAATTTGATTAATAATTTATATGGGCTGCTAGTAGTAAAGGTAGCAGAAAAAAATGCCCTTTAACTAAACAAAAAATTCAGCTTAGATCATGTAAAGAAGATTAAAAACATTAACATTTGCAAGGCAGAATCAGAAACTCAAACTAAACTCTAACAAAACTAGTCAAACAAACATACATACACTTGCGCGGACATACAAAAGGGGAGCTAAAGATGATGAATGAAGCCAGTAGAGAAACCAGAGAATGCAGTTATGGAAAATGAGTCAGAACCACCTGAGTTAAAAACCATCAGCGCCATTTATAATGGGCTCTACCGCTTTTACTAAACCTCTGTTTCGTTTCACAAATTACATATAATTAGCTGAAGTATGATAATACGTATTTGGCATCGGTTGGATGAGACTCGCTTGTGGGCGCCAAGTATAGAAACCCGACCGGGAGAACTCTTGCCGACGTCTGATGGGAGCACACGCATCAGACGGGTAAGCCTCGTTGGACATGGAGAGAGAAAAGGAAAACCCTACTGGGAGGGCTCTCGCGGCATCTGATGGGGTATCATACTCAGAACATCGAACAGGTAAGCCTTGCCAGTTGGGGGGAAAAGATATGAGGATAGCTGAGAGAGTTTAGACAGCATTTGGCAGGAGGTCGAGACTCATGGCGTCGGACGGTTAAGCCTCACCTATCGTCAAATGGAAAGGTAAAGTTATGTGGCCAGGAGACTCTCGCCTACATCCAACGGGAGCACACACATCGAACGGGTAAGTCTCGCCAACTGTAGAATGGAAAGGTAAAGATTGTCTGGCCAGGAGGCTCTCGCAGACGTCCGACAGGAGCACACGCATCGAACGGGTAAGCCTCGCTGACAGCAGAAATGGAAAAGGTAAGTTTGTCTAGCCGAGAGACTCTCGTCCTACAAGAGCTAGTACTCTTGGCATAGAATGGGTAAGACTCTCCGGATGTAAGACAGAAAGGTAAAGTTGTGTGGCCAGGAGGCTTTCACCAGCATCCAACAGGAACTTTGTGCTCCCTGTATCGGCTTGGTAAGCTTTGCAGGCCGTAGAATGGAAGAGGTAAGTTAGAGTGGTCGTGAGGCTCTCGCTGACGTCTGATGCAGGCTTGGTACTCGCGGCATCGGATGGGTAAGCCTTGTCGACCGTAGAATGGAAAAGGAGGCTCTCGCCGGCCTCCCACGGGAGGTGGATACTCGCATATTGGATAGGTCAGCTTGGCGACTGTAAAAAGGAAAGGTAAAGGTTGTCTGGAGCACACGCATCGAACAGGTGAGCCTCGCTGGCCGAAATATGGAAAAGGTAAGGTTGTCTAGCCGGGAGGCTCTCACTGACATCCGATGGGAGCTCCCTGCTCACGGCATCGAATGGGTAAACCTGTCCGGGCATAACATGGAAAGGTAAAGTTGTGTGGCCGGGAGGCTCTCGCCGGCATCCAATGGGAGCTCGAAATGCTGGCATCGAATGGGTCTCGCTGACTGTAGAAAGGGGTAAGTTAAGGTTGTTTAGCTGGGAGGCTCTCGCCAACGTACGATGGGAGCTCAATGCTTGCGGCACCGGATGGGTACGTCTCGCCAATTGAATTTTTTTTTTATTATTCTTTTATTATTGGTTTGATGGCCAATAAGGGTTTGGTGGGCTTTCTTTATGTGGAACTGGTTAGTTCTGATATAGCTTTGGTATGCTTCTGAAGACCATCTTCCAAGAGTTTGGATTTGCTGCTTGGAGAGGCCTTTTTGGGCTGCTGAAGTTGCTGCCCCGATGCGAAAGGAATGGGAGGGGAAATTCTTTGCCGAGATGCCCGACAATTGCAGGACGCATCTGAGGTGTATTTGGAACCAGAATTGGGTGACTGGTTTTTTGGAGTCGTCTATGAATAGTGGTTCGTTCAGGAATTTTACCTGAGAATTCCTGAGGCGGAGGTATTCTAAGATGGATTGGAAAGGTTGGATTGGAGAAAGGAGATTGAAAATGTACAACCCGAATTCCGGAAAAGTTGGGACGTTTTTAAAATTTTAATAAAATGAAAACTAAAGGAATTTCAAATCACATGAGCCAATATTTTATTCACAATAGAACATAGATAACGTAGCAAATGTTTAAACTGAGAGATTTTACACTTTTATCCACTTAATTAGCTCATTTAAAATTTAATGCCTGCTACAGGTCTCAAAAAAGTTGGCACGGGGGCAACAAATGGCTAAAAAAAAAGCAAGCAGTTTTGAAAAGATTCAGCTGGGAGAACATCTAGTGATTAATTAAGTTAATTGATATCAGGTCTGTAACATAATTAGCTATAAAAGCTTTGTCTTAGAGAAGCAGAGTCTCTCAGAAGTAAAGATGGGCAAAGGCTCTCCAATCTGTGAAAGACTGCATAAAAAAATTGTGGAAAACTTTAAAAACAATGTTCCTCAACGTCAAATTGCAAAGGCTTTGCAAATTTCATCATCTACAGTGCATAACATCATTAAAAGATTCAGAGAAACTGGAGAAATCTCTGTGCGTAAGGGACAAGGCCGGAGACCTTTATTGGATGCCCGTGCTCTTCGGGCTCTCAGACGACACTGCATCACTCATTGGTATGATTGTGTCAATGACATTACTAAATGGGCCCAGGAATACTTTCAGAAACCACTGTCGGTAAACACAATCCGCCGTGCCATCAGCAGATGCCAACTAAAGCTCTATCATGCAAAAAGGAAGCCATATGTGAACATGGTCCAGAAGCGCCGTCGTGTCCTGTGGGCCAAGGCTAATTTAAAATGGATTATTTCAAAGTGGAATAGTGTTTTATGGTCAGACAAGTCCAAATTTGACATTCTTGTTGGAAATCCCGGACGCCGTGTCCTCCGGGCTAAAGAGGAGGGAGACCTTCCAGCATGTTATCAGCGTTCAGTTCAAAAGCCAGCATCTCTGATGGTATGGGGGTGCATAAGTGCATACGGTATGGGCAGCTTGCATGTTTTGGAAGGCTCTGTGAATGCTGAAAGGTATATAAAGGTTTTAGAGCAACATATGCTTCCCTCCAAACAACGTCTATTTCAGGGAAGGCCTTGTTTATTTCAGCAGGACAATGCAAAACCACATACTGCAGCTATAACAACAGCATGGCTTCGTCGTAGAAGAGTCCGGGTGCTAACCTGGCCTGCCTGCAGTCCAGATCTTTCACCTATAGAGAACATTTGGCGCATCATTAAACGAAAAATACGTCAAAGACGACCACGAACTCTTCAGCAGCTGGAAATCTATATAAGGCAAGAATGGGACCAAATTCCAACATCAAAACTCCAGCAATTCATAGCCTCAATGCCCAGATGTCTTCAAACTGTTTTGAAAAGAAAAGGAGATGCTACACCATGGTAAACATGCCCCGTCCCAACTATTTTGAGACCTGTAGCAGAAATCAAAATTGAAATGAGCTCATTTTGTGCATAAAATTGTAAACTTTCTCAGTTTAAACATTTGCTATGTTATCCATGTTCTATTGTGAATAAAATATTGGCTCATGTGATTTTAAAGTCTTTTAGTTTTCATTTTATTAAAATTTAAAAAACGTCCCAACTTTTCCGGAATTCGGGTTGTAGATAAAATGACCTTTCTTGGCTTGGTCTGTCTTGCTTTGTTTAATCAGGAAAGAAATTGTTTCATTGTCGAGTACGGTTAGGTCTGATATGGTCGGGTTGATTTTTGGATTCAATTTACAAGAAATCATGAGCTCCGAGCATCTAAGAAAACTTAAAAATGCTAGGATGAACATGGCGTCAAGTGTGTGGGCTATACAGAGGGGCTGGTGATTTGTGCGGAGGGTGTGGATACATTTTGTGAGGATATCTAACGTTATGGGTTGTCTAGTCCCGGGATGGTTGGTGAAGGAATGGATGCCGAGTTGCCATATCCTTCATACTGATATTAATTATATTATTACATGATTTCTTGTTTGAGTATTAATCAAGTTATGGCAAGAGTGAAATGTGTAACCTTATGTGCGCTTATGAGATATTAAAGAATTCTGTTCTACCCTGTATTTCTTTTCCTCAAGATTAATGTCCACATATTATGTGTGTGTATCCAACCGTAATGATAAGACACTCGCCAGTGCTAGAAAGCCTTGAATTTTAGATAAGTTCTCTGTGTATGTGTGTTAGTATCTGTCGGTACAGGGAGAAGCTCAGACAGTCCCAGGACAAACGATCAACTGCCAGTGTCCAGCGTATCAGATATACGTCTTTGGAGAGTTTATCTAGGTTTTGGAACCAATCAGAATTTTGTTGACTTATGTATTGACGCAATGAGTATCCTCTGTCAGGGTATAACTGTGGTTGATTTTGAGTTGTACGGGGGCGGCCTACGAACTCCGTCGAGAGTATTGAAGCTGACTTCTGCTGATGAAATTGCAAACTATTTTCTTCAAGTAAAATTATTATTATTAATTCAACTCATCTCTGACTCCTGGTCTTCATTGCGACATATCTGCTCCTTGGGTTTTAACTGTTAAATTCCCCAACAGTGGGCTGGGATCGCTAGATCCCTTTGATCAGGAGGAAGGTTTGTGTGTTGCTTATTTCAGGTGAGGGAGTGGCGAACATCAGTTTGTGGAAAAACTGAACTCTGATCAGCCTTTGATGGACCCGACTTGGAGACCCTTAACGCCATAGAGAAAATAAATAAAGGAGGTAACTGAAAGTAGGGAAATATCCGGGAATGGAGTGTTGTATGTAAGGTGGAATGCTTTGAAGCATCTCCATGCAGTCACGTATGACTGGAGGGTTCTGGGAGAAACTGCCTGGAGAATGGTGTCAAGCGATGCATCGAGAAGTGGTTTTAGAGGGTGGGTTATGGGAATATTAATTCTGAATAGAGAGGATCTGGTGTGGGGAATTGGTCCGCCTCTGGAGCCAGTGTCCTGAATTTCGAAAACAGAAAGTGAGATATGGAGTCAGCTATTTGGTTTTCTAAACCTGGAACGTGCTTTATTATAAATTGGTCACATGCTGCAATCCATATTAAACATCTGTGGAGAGGAATGAGGGCAGGAGAGTGATAACGGCCTTTATTAATGCATTGAACGACTGCTTCGTTGTCGCAGTGCACTTTTAGATGCCCATTCGTTCCCCCACTGAAAGGCTGCAACTACGAGGGGGTAGAGCTTGAAAAGAGCTGAGGACTGGGGTGAGTCCTGCAGCTGGGGGGGGGGGCATGTAGACACAAACCAATGTCCTTGGTAAAAACCTCCAAAACCGATTGAGGGAGCTGCGACTGTAAATAGTTGTATTTCGATGAGAGACGAAACAAGATTGTTGTAGAAAAGAGAAAGCCCATTCAATTGTTTAAGGAACATTATCCATGATTTAAGGATGTCGCGGCATGCAAGGGATAAGGGAATTAGGTCCTCAAGCATGTGGACTGAAGATGCAAGTGCTAGGAGATGCAAGATGAAGGGGCATCCTTGGAGGAATGATGCGCATTGCAAAATTTAAGTGCCCGAGCAGAGAAAGAAGTTCACGTTTAGAACAGCTTGGGCTGTCGAGAAGGGTAGAGGAGACGAGGATTATTCTATCTATCTTCTCCTTGGGCAAGGAGAGCTGAAATTTAGCCGAGTCTAGATTGATACTGAGGAACTCGATGGATGTAGCGGGACCCATGGTTTTTTCCTGAGAGATGGGGATCCCTAGTTCAGAAAAAAACTTTTTGGACTGTGAGGAGATGGGTGGCTGGGATTGCGTTGGGATATTAAATGACCAGAAAGTGATCTAGGAGGTGGATAATATGGGGAATTGCATAATTATTTGTACAAGATCCAACAATCGGCTTCTGATAGTGTGTCAAAAATTTTGGGGCTGCTTTTGCATCCAAAGGTCAAACGGACGGCGAAATTGTATTTCCTAAGCCATCGGATCCCAAACAGGTGCCAAGTGTCCGGGTGAATAGGCATAAATTTGAAGGCAGAAGTGATGTCCATTTTTGCAAGCCAGGCTCTTCGACCCGCAATTTTAATCAGTTCGACTGCCTGGTCTATGTCTTGGTACTTGAGAGAAAGTTAATCAAGAGGGATCAAGCTATTAATACTTGGGACTGAGGAATTATGTGGTGATGACAGATCGACTATTAAGAGTTTCTTACCTTAAAATTTTCTAGTAGCCACTCTGATTGGGCTGACTCAAAACATTTAGGGGGGAGGGGGTGCGCGGTGGTTATTGAAAGGCCTGATCATAAAGCCTGACTTGAATTCTTTTTTGATAAGGTTATCTACTATGTCGGGCTCTGCGTGGGCGGATTGGAGATTATTGCAGACCATGTTTTGAGAAAATTCACATTCGACGCCGGGGTTAAAGCCGTGTCTGAGGCAAGACAGTAGATAATTAGTAAATTCTTTGTCTGGATGGTGAGCAAGTTCGATGGTCATGCGATAAATATTCACTGGAGTCGATAGATCATTTTTTAAATTTTTTACTATTCATGGCTTTATACACTGGGCAAACAATGTGGGCTTGAGCTCCGCCACGGAGTTTGCTGATGTGCAGGTAGCGGCAGCGCTGTCTGGGGCATCTCCCGAGTTTGCTGTAGTTGCGGATCTTGAGACATAATTGGTGGATTTCACAGAGGATGTATCAGGGCACTGGAATATTTTAGGATTAATTTGTGGGCAGGTGGTGGTGGAGTGGGTGACTGACCTGCAAACTGTGCAGGAAATGTTCCTGCATCCTAAAAATACCCGGCTGTGGAGATCTGGGTCAAGTGTGCCCCAATAAGGGCACTGGTTCCACTGGGCGAGTCAAACTGCACATTTGGTGGGCTTAAGAGTTGCAGAAGCATTCAAGCTCACATCCTCATCTCCTCAGAATCGAACCGAACTGCAGACTGACCGAGACTGGTCACTGATGTGAAAGATTGATCTCCTATTGAGGTCCCACCTCCAGGAGGTCACAGAGCCAATGGTGACGTTCACTTTTGGAGGGAAAGTTTATGAATCTTTGCACTAGAGCATGGTATTTTGCATATGTAATTTGATTGGGTTTTGATGCAAAAACTAAAGATCTAAAGATTCTTAGAAAACTAATATGTTACATAGGTATAAACATATAATATACACTCTCAATTAGATCATCAGAAGATAACAAGATAACCAACCAACCAACGCTTTCACAGAACAGCTTTCAACATTAACACCACTAGAACAATTATTGACAATTTCAATTCGGAGAAGAGATTGTCAAATTTGTTGTTCGTAATGGATAAGCAACGCCGGACATCACGTGTAAACCCATGAGAGTACTACACAAGATCCTTTGACTTCCCCCACCTAGCGGAACCAGACTGAAATTCCTAAGGGGGGCCTTTTAACCTCTGGTCTCCACAGAAATCTTTGTCAGATAATGGCACAGAAAACTGTCTTTTCTACACACATATATATATATATATATATATATATATATATATATATATATATATATATATATATATATATATATGGACGAAAATGAACTCAAAAAGACTTATAAATGAATATCAGTCCATCGCTTCACTCCATATTCATTTATATGTAACCCACACATTTGACTATCATGTTTATAATCACTTATTGTGTATGTCTTTTAATAACTATTGGATAGCTTAAGGATACATATTCATGTTTCATATGTATGTGCTTGAATCTGCTTGCTTGAAACCATGACCATCAGTTATTTGTCAAATGTATCATATTCTTGTTATAAGAATCATGTCCAAAATTAGACCCTGCAAGAGCGGGAAAATTCGGACCACATGCTTGATAAGATAACATATGATTTATGATACACCCGAGCCAAGACAATATCTGATTGGTCGGTGTGGCCAACAGGCCAGTTTAAATACTTAGGACACCATAAAATTCTGCTTTTTAGTTTTTAGCTATGCTTCTTAGCTTTTGCTATTAGTCATGTTTGCTTTTAGTTTTAGCCTTGCTTCTGCTATTAGTCATGCCTGCTTTTAGCTTGTAGCTTTGCTTCCTAGCTTTGCTTTTAGCCATGCTTTAAGCGTTCTTTGAGCATGGTTCCAGCGTGCTTCAGCCTGCACGCCTGCTGCTACTTAGCCACGATGAGAAGAAACACCACCTAGTCTCGCCAAACTTTACTTCTTTTCTTTTCCGTTTGAGAGTTTCTTGTTCGAGTTAAGTTTTGTAACGTCAAGTCTCCGACGTCTGACCTCGAGTGCCCGTTTCAACTTCAAGACGTCACTTCAGCGACTACTAAACTTCCAGCCAATCAGCGACATCGGGAAAAACCCCTTTCAACCACAACAACGGGAACACAGGCAATGTACCTTCAGACATTTGTGCTGGTGTATCTAATATAATTTTAACCTCACTGAGGAACTCAATGCGAGGGCTAATTACGTGATTGATGGTTGTTCATGTCTATGCAATTTAACGTATTGCTGTAAACTTGGGATTCCACATTTCCATTCTCTTAAACTCATTATTTCCCTAACTTTCGATCTTCCTGCAACTTGTGTGAATGTGTGCGTGCGTGCGTTCATGTGTTAGATTAGTTTATTTGTCTTAGATTTATCTAATAAAGCCCTATTCATATTGAAAAGAAAAGTATCTTGTGTTTTGTGCTTACAAGTTAATGTCTTAAACTGCTGATCTTGTAACTGTGCTAATTTATAGTGTTTTCACTATACTTTGGATATTAATATCCAGTGCAGATTCGAGGTTAAACGGCTCGTTCAGTGAATCGCAGGGCGTCTCAGTGATCAGCCGTGAAACAGTGATTCTATTCAAATTCCCTTTAAAATCTTAAATGATTCCCTTTGAGCTAAATTGACCTGTTTCCCTTACATCACAATGATAAACATATTGCTTATTGGAACTGAACTTCGGCATTGTAACAGTGTAATAATGTAACAGTGACTGTCTGCTCCCAGGAAGCTCTCCAGTCTCTCGAGACTCTTTTTTAAGGATTTGTTATTAAATCCTCATGGAGAAAATGAATGGGAAAACACTTGAGAAAGTGGGCAGTTTTGTGCTCTATTACCTCATGGACTGAGACTGTCTGACTGAATTCAGCCTCTGTTGGCTTCTGTCACGTGATGCAGGATTATGCTATAGAAAGAAGAACAACCTTTGGCACATGCTGACCACACACAAAAAAGTATCTGTTCTTATGCTGTAAACGCTTTAATCAGTGATCTGACTTTTTTGTGATATTTGAAAGGACCCTTTTTTTTCCTGTCTGTTGATGCTATCATTTCTGTGTCTGCTAGGAAGAGCTATTAGAAGGAAGTTGATTACTGACAGAAGAGGGTTTGTAATGTATGAAGGAGAAATCAGAAGCATATTTCCCTGATAATTCATTAACAATCAAGTAATATTTTTTTAAGAAATCAATTATTATATTCAGAAATAATACATTTCATTGACTAAATTGACTTCTATTGTATTTAAAAAAAAAATCTATTTAAGATAAATGCTGTTCTTTTTAAATCTTTGAATCCTGAAAAATAAAATATATCATGTTGAAATAAATGCAGCCGTAGTGAGCATAAGAGACTTCTTTTAATTTTTATTTATTATTTATTTTTAACAGGTTTACTAAACAAAACTGCTCAGAAGGCAACATTATCGAGACACGCATTCATCCAAAGGCTTATCGTATGCAATGAAAAATAAATATATTGGAGTTTAAAGTTTGAAAAGGTTAGAATCTACCCTAGTTCTCTGGAAATGGAAAACTAAAAAAAGAAATAATAATAAACTTCCTGAACTCTTGCACAATTGTCACCAAGAATGCATCTTTGGGACATATGAAGTGTTTTAACATGCTAAATTACAAATGCTCCTTTACTTGGTAGCTCTTTTGTGTTGATTATGTCAAGGTTATCACTTATGTTTCCATGGCCAAGTTTTTCAGCATATACTGTCCTCAATCCTTCATACTTCCTTCCTCTCGGATCACAGCAAAATCACTCCTTGCTAGCTGCTTTTTTTCTTTTTACACTGATGTGTGCTTTTCAGAGCAGCTAAAATGTTATGTAATCTAAACACACGCACACAAATATATTTTTAAAAATAATTATTTAATAAATATTTCACAAATATATATATTTTTCTTTGTTTTCTTCAATTATCCCATTTCATATTTCATCTCGAGTATGTTCTTCACTGACATGTACACTAAATTTTTTAAAAACCTTGCGACAAAAGTGGCAAAACATTTTGATTTTGATTTTGACATTAATAATTAATTGACAAAACATTTTCACGCAACAAAATTTTAAAATGGTCTGATGGGTTACGTATACGTTTCAATGCTGAAATTCTGGATCCAGGGTAAAGCAACAAAATCTGTAGGTAAAAGGCATTTGAAATAATAAACATAAAAACTAAGGATTAACAGATTAAGGTTAGATAAAAAAAGTCTGCTAGTTTTATTACATAAAGAGGCTGCAGTTGAAGAAACACTCCACAAGCCGTGGTTAACGGGAACCTTGTGTTCATCTGCTCTGTCCTCTTTCTGCTGTCTCTCTCCTCGATGTTCTTCTCTCGCTCTGCTTTTGTTTCCCAAACAAGGTTCCCTTCACAGGAAACTGTGTATTCTGGAAGCATTCAGGAAGGCAGAGAGCAGGTTTCCTGTCGGAGCCATGGTCACAAAAAAGAAAAAAAGGGAGGGAGGAAGAGAGAAAGCGGGGTGGGGGGTGAAAGGGGTTCAGTTATGACTGAACAGATGAAGAAAAAGCAGTCCAGTATTTCTTTCCCCTCCCCTCGCTCCTCTGCCCTCCCCTTCACAAACAAAAAGTTCTGACATTTCAAGCCTCCACTCAACACCAGCAAGATGACCTCCACACAGACGGATAGATAGATAGATAGATAGATAGATAGATAGATAGATAGATAGATCGATAGATAGAGAGAGAGAGAGAGAGAGAGATAGACGAGAGTCTGATGATGAAGTAAAGTTGGGTGTGTGTTGGGTGTGCTCCTGAATTCTTCTCCCACAGCAGCTCTCCGGTGGCTCGGTCAAGATGTGAGCGGATGATTTCTTCTGTTTAACACCGTGGACTTCCTAGGGACACATCTCCCCCTTCCCGTCCCATGCGCTGTGGGGCCAATGGTTGATTTGAAGGTGTATTTCCTCTGGTCTGGATTAGTTACTGAAGCCTGATGAAGAACAAGGCTGCCAAGCTGAAGTCCAAAAGGAAGGGAACTGAGAAGGCATTCGGCTGTGACTTGACCGAACATCTGCAGAATTCAGGACGAGACGGTAAATTCCTGTTCCTTTTCCATACTCACGCCTCTTCTTGCGGTTCATATAACGGCCGTCAAGTCTTTCAAAGCCGCGGCGGTCGTCATAATAAGTGTACTTTATGACGAGCAGCAGCCGGGGCCTCTGCGTAAACATTAGCTACGTGTAATAAACCAACACCCGTTTAAAGCGCTTCATGGGTGCTGCTGAAACACAAGATACTTCATTCAGTCTAGATGCAAACTTTTGAGAAAAACTTGTTACTTTAACTCTTCCACTTTGGGTGGGTCTACAATAAATCTAAATGTAATCTAGTCGTGTCGTGCTTTGATTTGCCAAATACACATGAGTAAAGTGAAAAATAAAGAGCGAAGAGGAAGAGGAAGGGGGAAAAGAGGAGGACTAGATTTTAAAGATATACTGTTCACATTAAATGACGACATGTAGCCTACTGTTAAAGAAAAATCATTCAAATCATAACTAAAAAGCAAGTTCTGTCTCTGTTTGTTTGTTTAAAGTGGTTTTGCTCCCATACTTAACTTCCAGTGTGTGTACTGATTATAATTCACATCTTCATGTTGATCCAGAAGCAGCTGTTCCTCTCTATGTGTTAAGCTCAAAGCTTAGAAGAGACATCACATCACTGATCTGGAAACAGTGTGATGCCACTGAAGTCTGACAGATCTGTGTGACTTCAGAAGCCCTTTTGTTTTAGATCCTGTCTTCTCTCCTGTTTTGATCTCTGCGACTGGCAGAATGAACATAAATGCTCTCCAGATATTTATCCTGAAGAATCGGATCCATTTTCTGTGTGGAAATAAGATTACATTCTATTATAATATCTTCATATTGTGTGTGTGTTTTTTTTTTTTACCAATTATTATTATACAATAATAATCCTCATCCTTTTACCCCATTGTGATACTAAATAATGTTTCCAAAAGTTGAACTGTAAAGTCAAAATACATTTTGAATGACTTCACCCTCTTGAAAGGCCTGCTTATTCCTTTTTGGGGTTTTTTGTTTTTGTTTTTTTCTGCTAGTAAAAAGCCATCTGTAGACAGCAATAACAAACCAAGCTTCCCATATGAAGACTGGCATCCAAAACATATGATCCAGCATATGCTAGTGTTTTCAATAAGATATTAATGTCAGATGTCAGCGTGTCCCTACTAACCTAAAGCAGGATTCACCAATAACTGTAAAACCCTGGAGGTCATAAAGAGAGCTTTCCTCGGTGCTCTTCCTCTCAGAGAACATTCATTCCTTCATTCCTTCATTCATTCATTCATTCATTCATTCATTCATTCATTCATCAACGCTCCTGTTTTTAGACAAGTGTAGATTAAGTAAGACTCTGGATGGTTTATTGGCTCAGCTAATTTACAGCACGTGTACTTCCAAGAAAGTACTTGTGTAGTTTAAGGTTAAGGTTACATGGGTCAAGGTTAGTTTAGGGTTCACGGTTAGTACCTGGTTATTACCCAGTCATTGTAATTGCTGTAACATGAAGAACAGGACCATTAAAGAAAGTGCTAGCAATGTTTTTTCATTACTTAAATTATTAGAAACAGTTTTTATAGTTAATAACTGTATAAATCTACTTTGGGTTCTTTTGGAAATGGATTACGACTCAGTGAAGTGCCTGATAATTTACTGCCTGAACAAAATATTGAGCGTACAGCTCTGTTTACTTCTATCTAGCATCTAGCAAGCAAAAGAAGCACTTCTTCTGTGTATCCTGACCTGTTATAAAATCAAAAACTTGTTGACAATCTCCGATAAACTGCTCAAATTAGGTATAAGCTGTGGCCTAGTGGTTAGTGCACCAAAAGACCAACACATAATGAGAAAATGAATAATAACTGGCACAGAATTACTGTTCCGTACTCTTCTGACAGACTTCCACACAAACTGAAAAACCCCAATAAAACTAATAAAAACATTAAAGGAATATGTTTCCCCAATAATGAAAATAATCAACTCCATACAGGTCTATACAGTGAAAGCCAAGAGGGGCTAAAGTTTGACATTGAAGCACAAAGCAAAAGAAGCACAGTATTGTGATGATGTCTATTTAGAGACTTTACCTAAACATAATAATAATGGTAATAAATCGATCTAAAGCTTGAAGGTATGGTTAGGAAGTGATGAAGTTGGGTGGGAGCGTTGTAGAATAAGAGGAAGTGTCATAAGTAATACCAGCTGCAAGGCCTGGGTGTGTCAGGCTTCCTCTGAAACAAACAAACCATTTTTAACTTCCTGCCCCGGCCCACCTTCCCCACAATAAGCGGCCGACAGGATAAAGGAAGGACGGTGTAATAGTACTGTAGTCTACATGAAACACTACTGTCGCAAAGAGAGACAACAGGAATGTACAATCTGATTATTTAAAAAGGTTAATAAACAAAGACCGCAGACTTGAGTGAATGTGGTTCTTATATATTGTGCAGTGCATTAGTTGTGTGACTTGGTTTTCAAGTTTTTGGTGTTTGTAGGCATCTCTATTGCTCCTGGCTACATTCAGAATTATTATCGCTTGCTGAATTCAAAGTATTACCTTTAGGGTTAAGAGTTTCGGTTTTTATTGTCCAAACGTTTTTTTCACACAAAGCCTTGTCAGTGGTAAACTAATCTCAATCTGAGCTCTGTGTATAACACACATTCACTGTAGGCTATACAGCACTATATTCTTGTAGGCCTATGTCTTACTCTTGTGATGTAAGCAGCCCAAAGAAGTGGATGGTAAATGTTGTGTTATTTTGCACACAGATAGAGGACAGTCCTTTTTAAATTTACATTTACATCATATTTTCGAGTTCATCCAATCTTCACCAGCAGACGCTGCTGCATGACATCTGAGGTCTATTCTTCACTTTTTTTTCATTCCCATCAATTTGCTTTATTTGATAAATCATCACAGCTTCCCTTTTACGTTAAAATCCAGGGTTCCTTACGCATTCATGCACATGCACACTGTTGAGGGCCGACTGTTGAGAGCTAAAATATAACATGTGTTTAATTTAAGAATGAAACAGAACGCACTGCAAGAGAGCTTGCTTAATTTGCTCAAGTCCTGCTCTTTGTCATGCAATGGAAACTTACAATGACTAGCTCCGAAAAGGTCAAAACAAATCATATTTCACAAAAAAAAAGAGCATATCATTCATGCTCCCTAAATTCAAACTTGGTTCTGGTCACCGTTTTATACTGGTTATTTATTTATTCATTTTCATTATTTTATTTTTTTAAACTGAGATTTGAGAGTTGTGCAGAAGAGGTGATTTCTAGTGAAGTGTACTTTTTGGTCAGACGACCTCTACTATACATGCAATATACAAGACATATATGCTGCTAAATAATGTTCATTGTTTCACTTTTATGGCATTGTTTTTTCCACTGCATTCTTTTTATTATCTTTTTTTTTTGTACGGAGAGAATTATTTCTCTGTTCCATGAAAGAAAAAAGATGATTACAGAAGTTTCATTTTGGTGAACTGTTCTTTTAATAAATTAAGCTTTATTGATGTATCATTTGTCCCGTGTTTTTTTTCCTCTCTCGTCTAGTTCCTTATGTTCTGAAGACTTGCGCAGAGTTCATAGAGAAACATGGGATTGTGGATGGAATCTACAGACTCTCAGGAATCACATCTAACATTCAAAAACTCAGGTGGGACTGTTTTTGTACTCACCGTGTCAAATCATTTGTACAGTCATTTCTCACACAGTGTGTGTGTGTGTGTGTGTGTTCACAGACAGGAGTTTTGCTCCGAAGCCTGTCCTGACCTCACTAAAGAAGTGTATCTTCAGGATATCCACTGTGTGGGCTCTCTATGTAAGCTGTACTTCAGAGAGCTGCCCAACCCTCTCCTCACTTACGAACTCTACAGCAAATTCACAGTAAGTTTGTCTGATTAAAAGGGATGGGCTAGACTAGACTCCAATAGCAGAATAACAGATTAGCCTAATGTTTGACATGGGTGTTTGGATACTTTTAAAACCTTTTTAAAATACAGTATTTAAATGTAAAAAAAAAATAAAAAATCTGAAAAAATTCTTCAACACCTTCTGAGTTAGATCGTGAAAACAGGTTAAAGATGTTAAAAAGAGGTTAAAATGTAAAGGTTTAACCCTATCAAGCCGACTGTATCCTATTTGATACACACATCTTTAGGGAAATCATGTTAAAATATGAGTATCAAATATGATCTGTCCTGAATGTGTCAGTCATCATTGATATATGTTTTTCACCCAGCAATAACTAAGCATTTAAACACCGCCTTACTAAAACATATTATTGGGAGAGTGATAACTGATATTTATATGCATTTAAGTGACTGTTATGTTGTTAAATACATCACAAGCTATCATAATTTCATCTTACAGTTTGGCCACATAAATATCAGTGAATGCAACACATTGTATATTTTTGCTCCCTTTTCGAATAAAACAAAGTGTTTTTTCCTCCTCAGGTATGAGCTCCATATTCATATTCAATAAACTGTTCCATTAAAAATATATTTTTCTGATTATTATTTCATATTTAAGGCTTTACAGGGTTAAAAACAATCAAATCTATGGTTTGTTCTCATCTATTTATAATATTTTAGATAGTAAATGTCTAGGTTTTTCCTGTTGTTGTACAAATAATAAGTTTAATATTAGTTTCATTTGGACCACTACAAGCACCAGCTTCCTTGGTTAAGCTGATGATTAGTTTCCATCGTGACCATACTGATCCATTAGAAACACATTTAAAATGTACCCATGGATCCAGGAATCAATCTTCCTCAATCTATATTTTTGTGCAAAGGATGCAGTGTCAGTTAAAGAGGAGCAGGAGCAACTCCACAACATCAGGAGTGTCATCAGAGAACTTCCTGTTTCACACTTCAGGTACAGCTGACATCAGTGAAACGGTCCGGGGCTTTATTCTGGACACTTTATCTGTCTTCATTTACCCCCATGTCATTCCAAACCTGTATGACTTCTTTTCTATTGTGTTTAAAGTTTGAAGAACGTTTGAATGAGTCTTTTAAATACTATGGAAATTAATAAGAACAGGGGCTGTCGAAACCAAAATGACAAAAAAAGTAACTAACATTTGTTACTGACTGAAAGTCTTGACATCAACCCTAGCTCAAAGAAGTCTTATTCAAGAACTAACCAGTCTTTTGAAAACAACTGGATTCTTTCCAATGACTCATTTGACCTACAGTTTAAAACACTGATCTGGGATGCATTTCCCATTCAGTGCTGCTCAGCTTCATGAACAGTGCATTACATTACTCAGAGTCACACTTGTTTCTCGAGACCGAAGTGATTTCACACATCCGTCATTCAAACCATGAACCATGCTACACTCTCGGATCCACTACCAGTCAAACGTTTTTGAATAGTAAGATTTTTATTTTTAAGAATTCCCTTCCGCTCACAAAGCCTGCGTTTAATTGAACCGAAATACAGCAAAAGCAGTTATATTATGGAAAAAAATAATAATAATGCCATGCGAATATCTGTTAAACTGTCATTTATTTCTGATGCACAGCTGTATTAAGCTGTTAGCATCATTCCTCCAGTCTTCAGTGTCACATGATCTTCAGAAATCAGAATAATATACTGAAAATATTTATTATTATTATTTTTAATAAAAAAAATTCAGGATTATTTGATGAATAGAAAGATCCAAAGATCAGGATTTATTTGAAATAGGGACTTTTGTAACATTATACATTCTACCTATATATGTGCTTTTATTGGGGTTATTATAGAAATTAACACTTTTATTTAGCAAGGATGCTGATGATAAAGACATTAATAATGTTACAAAATATTTCTATTTCAGATACATGCTGTTCTTCTTCACTTTCTATTCATCAAAGAAACCTGAAAAACCTACTCAGCTGTTTTCAACATAACAATAATAATAAATGTTTTGTTGTTGTTGTTTTACCAGCAAATAAGCATATTACAATAATTTCTGAAGCATCACGTGACACTGAAAATGCAGCTTTGATCACAGAAAAAAATTACAGTTTAACAGGTATTCAAATTTAAAGTAGCTATTTTAAATAGTAAAAATATTTCACAATATTACTGCTTTTGCTGTATTTTTGATCAAATAAATACAGGCTTGGTGAGCAGAAGATAGAAAGTACACAAGACGTATTGACGACTTTTATGGTGCTTGCTTTATGCTTACAATCTCTATTCCTTGTAATTGCACTGGAGAGAATGACCAGTACATTAGTCAGATTTTCTCCTTCCACAGAAAAACGTACGTCGTAAAAAGGTTTAGATTTTACATTAGTAAACATAAATTAACAATAAACAATACTTATACTGCATTTAGTTATCTTTGTTACAAATAGAAGTTGTATCTGTTAACAGCTAACGCACTGTGAAACGAACATGAATACAAACATTTTTAACAATTAATTATTAAGGCTAATCAATGCTGTAAAAATATATTGCTTGTTTGTGTTGATTAATGCATTAACTAATGTTAACAAATGTGACCTTATTGGGAAGTGTTATGAATACGTAAGTGACAAGATCTTAATTTCTGGTAGAAATGGTTGAAATCCACTGATTTATTTTTTGATTACCTCTAGAACTCTGGAATACCTCACCAAACATTTGGCAAATTTAGCTACTCTCAGTCACCAAACCAACATGCATGCTCGCAATCTGGCTCTGGTGTGGGCTCCAAATCTACTTCGGTGAGTCTTGCAGCGGTTTTACTTTCATTTCATACACTAATTATCCATTGTCTTTGTAATTCAGTTCTCAAACATGATTTTAGCAATAATTGGTTACACCACACATATGTAAAGCCTGCAGTGAACTTGCAAAAGTTGCACTATAAAAGAAAATAATAATAATTTCCATAAAAAAAAAACCTTTAAAAATATGGTAGCAACATTTTAAGTTTGACGGTTAATTTACAGTTAAATACCGTAATTGTATTAACTAATAAAATGTTAATATACCAACCTACTGAAGAACTTAAATCTGTTTAGTATCTTTGTAATACACTGATAAACACCAAATGCAGGTGGTGATGAGAAAGTCACATGATGACCATCACAAGCAGCATTTAAATAATCACACATAGAGAAGATGCACAGTGTCATTCACACAGACACTAAACACCATCACTGTAACACACGTGAAACTGAAATAATGCAATAAACATTCATTTAACAACATTAGGTGTAACACACAACCCTAATATACAAAACTGGTAAGAAAAAACTAAGAATAAACATTATATTTGAAATGTCATGCAGGGAATTCTGGGAATGTCAGTTTACAGTTATTCACTGTAAATTATACATCATCTTCATGTAAAAAACGGTATGCTACTGTAAAGTTACATGTAATGTCCAATACAGTTTTTCACCATATATAGTAGGATAATTTACCGTTAACCATTTAACAGGTTTTTACTGTAGCATTTTTACAGTCTTTTACCGTTAAATTCAAGGTAATTTTTTACAGTTTAGAATTATATACAATTATATAATTTTTTGCTATTATCTGTTGACTGTGAATTAGATATATTCTTTAAAGGCATTCATGCTACATACTATTATCACTCAAAAAAAAAAAAAAACATTGATTCATTATCTTCATTGCAATCTACCAACATAACTCATTTTTTTAAAGTGCTCTCTTTTCGTTTTGGTGTAGCTCCAAGGAGGTAGAGGTGCCCTTCTGCAACGGAGATATAGCATTTCTGGAGGTGCGGGTCCAGCAGTCAGTCGTGGAGTTCATTCTCAACCACACTGAGCAAATCTTCAACCTGGATGTTCAGCCATCCAAGTCCCGAGAAGGTACAGCTCGCAGTAAAGTAACTGGAGCAATGCACTGTCTCTAAATGAACTGAGCGCTTGGTGAAGATGCCAGATGCTGTTAGCATAGCCATAAAAAAAACTTCATTGAAAAGTGAAGTCTGTAATTTTTGAAGTAGTAGTCAGAAGAGGTTTTATTATAGATGTACACCACCTGGGCATATTCGGTAACCATTGTGTACAACTCAAAACAGGATATAGAGTAATTGGAAATTGCAGCTCATTAAGGGGAATTAGCACACAGTTGGGTAGAGTGTGGCTTAGGCTCATTTGAAAGCCATCCAGTGTTTCACAGCTTGTGATGATTTGATCAGCGCACATGTTTGGTTTATCACAGCCTCCTTAAGCTCCTGCAATAGGCCCTGCTTTTACACTCGACTCTCTATTTAGAAACCTGCCTATGAGTGTGGTGACAAGAAATAAAGTATAGCTGCGTCTCAGTCATGCACTATTCTTTGTAGTGTACACTGAAATGTCCAAATAGGGAGGTCCTTTACAGTTGCCAAAAATATAACTCTTGTGGTTTTTGTTATTAAAAAACAAATAAGCAAGCTCAGCCCATGTGACAAAAAGTCACACAGAAGCAACGTAATGCATTACTTTCCGTAAAGAGCAACTAAGTAATGCAATTAGTTACTTTTTAAATTGGGTAATGCAATACTGTATAATGCATTATTTTTTAAAGTAACTTTCCCCAACGCTGTATGTGATATTAATATGAATGCAAGTAAAATTCCTGAAGTGCTACAGGATAAAAACAATTATCTGTGTCTTTGCTGGAATTAATAATAAGGAAACTAAACTAAATTAGTAGGACTGTACTATTTGTGACAGCTGTGATGATAAAGTCAGGAAGTGGGGTGCATACAATAGCTTGAGATTTGTAGCCAAAAATGTAACAACAAAACAATAGGCAAGTTACAGAGAGAAAAGCAAACAGCTTATGCATGCACATGCAGTGGTGTGTGGTTGATCACAGTGTTGGAGGTGCAATCACTACAGTACAGTACAGATCTACTAGATGTTTTTAGACATTTTGAGTGGAAAACATGAAAACCGTGTTATTGTCATGAACTAAAACTATTTAAAACAGTTTTGTTAATTGAAACAGAGCTGAAACTAAATATAAATATTTGCAAGAAATAAGTTGAAGTTGAAGCACTCAAAATTCTAACTGTAAATTGGGACATTTTTGTTCAGTGAGAACAAGAGTAAAACCTAGAATCTTTATTTAACTGACAAGACCACAAAGAAAAGATCCAACTGTTTTGAAACATCCAGGAATAAGCAGCTGCGTTGGTAATAGGTGAGGAGATCATGATAGTGTAAAAAAAAACACAAGCATCCACTGAAACAGATGGGTCGTGGCTTGCAACTTTGTGCCAAACATTATGAGAGATTTGTCAAACTGTTAAAAAAACAACATTTCTCAATGCAAGTTTGCAAAGAATTGATGTCTTTCACCATCTACCATGTCATAGGGGATCTGGCGACATCTCAGTCTGTGTAGGACAAGGAAGAAAATCTCAGATGGCATTGCATGAGAAACCATCATGCTGCAGTGTTAAATATAGCCATGTGGGCTCTAAAGAGGTTCAGAATACCATTGTCACTTAACACAGTCCATCGCTGGATCAGTTGTAGCAGTTTTAGTCTTCTCAGTAAAAAAAAAGAGTAATTAAATGGAAAGTTGATGTGACCCAGTTGTAAACATGCCACTGTCCCAACAGTTTTGGAGTGTGTTGCAGCCGTCAAAACCAAAATTTGTTTATATTTACAAAATACAATTAAATTGTGTAAAAGATCTTTTCGGTTTTTTTTTTTTGTTTGTTTGTTTTTTTGTCGCCAAATAAAAAGAGCTTACAGATGACAAAATGTTCCAACTTTTCTGGAGATGTGGTTGTAGAACTGAAATAAACTGAAACTAAATAGTAATAATAATAATTAAAAAAAAGAAAATTACAAACACACAAAACAAATACATTACATTGCATTACAAAATCTAAATGTTAATAAAAATTATATTAAAGTATATAAATAATGCTAAAATAACAATTCAATTACAATTTATTTGTATAGTGCTTTTCATGACACAAATCATTGCAAAGCAGCTTTACAAGACATGAAGTTTCTACAATATATTTAGTAGTAGCTTATCAGTCAAAATAATGTACTTATGGCAGAAACGTACGGTAAAATTCAGTTAATGACGTCATCAAACAGACGGTGAACACTATTTACAGCAATGATCATATGTTGCAGTTAAAAACACTAAGTATTGTGTTCAGCCATTACTTTTCCCATCATCTATGTATAGTGATAGAACAGGGGTCCTCAACTCTGGACATGGAGATCCACTTTCCTGCAGAGTTTAGCTCCAAACTGGATTAAACACACCTACCTGTGACTTTCCTGAAGACCTTGATGAGCTTGTTCATGTGTGTTTGATCAGGATTGGAGCTAAACTCTGCAGGAAAGTGGATCTCCAGGTCCAGAGTTGAGGACCCTTGTGATTGAACAAGGCTTTGACCTCTTTTAGTGATGCGAAGCATCTTATTCTCAAGACATGCTACATGGTTTTCATGGTTTTGTAGGCCCCAGCACGGCGTGTGGGGAAAAGTATGCCACTTTGCCTGCCAGCACACATTCTGGCCCCATGAAGCTCATGAGTCTGGAAGAGGCACAGGCTCGCTCTCTCAGTCCCAACCATCCAGCGATGAGAGAGAGGCAAAGAGAGAACAGCCTTCCAGATACCAGCGCTGCTGCAATATACCACACAGAAATAGAGCTGTCTGACAGCAGGTGGGATATATTTACACACTCCCTACCTACCATGTGTTTGTCAGGTTTTAACATGAACAATACTGAAACTCTATAACATGCACATAAACTGTAAAACTACATTTTTCATTTTAAATCTTCTCACAACACAGAAGAAAATTCTCAGGAAAATCTAAGAAGTGGAAGTCCATCTTCAGTCTTGGGCGATCCGTCATCGACTCTAAAGGGAAGCTGAGTCGCAATGGGAGTGTGTTTATGAGAGCCCAAAATCCCTCAGGTAAGAAAGAGACAGAAGCTTTCTAGTGTCTGGAAACAACAGATCCCAAAAGAGGGAAAACACTAAATAGGAGGTGCAGCCAGAAATCAAAATGCCACTTTATGATATTTCGGGCACCTACTGTACATCAGAGCAATAATACAAGCACGATGTGCTCTTGACGTCTGATGAGAGCCCTATAGATGGGCAAACCCTATAGAGCGGAAGGTAAAGCACTGAAGCAATTGTGTCATTTAATAAAATGCATGTCTAAATGGTTTCTGCAAAAGCAAATAACACTCCCCATAAAAAATATTTTTGCCTGACCCTAGAGTCAGAAAATATGATAAAATAGATTAAATTTGGAGTTAGAATGAAACCCGAAGACTATTTCATGGAGACAAGCTCTGGATAACCCCCCCCCCCCCCTTTTTTTGTTGTTGTTGCTTTATTTAGTTGTCTATATGTATATGCATATGTTATTGTGATTATATGTACATCTGTATGCAAGTATTTATTATGCTTGCTTAATCTTTGCTTTTTTGCCCTTTCTTTCATTATGAAGCATTCTGATACTTGTACTGTGCTTGAGATGTTTTTCTTAAAAAAAAAAAAAAAAAAGAAATTATGATAAAACATTTTATAAACAGGTCACCATAATAATGCTGAATTAAGGCCCAAAGATTATTATATTGACCTACGTACATGAAGTAAACTTTTTGGCTTACAGTATGTCTGAAGAGATTATTTAGATTAAATAAATAAGGTATTTATAATAAATCAACTTTTTTACCTTGTATGAATGTTTTTGTCTTTGGGAAAATAAATATATTTTATTATCATTAAATAAAAATAAAATAAAAAAAAGTTTGAATCAAAAGAATACAATTATTTTAATTTGGTCCAAATGATCTGTTTTTATCAGTGCAGAGTAAAGAACAAGAACAAATAGTATTGCAAGATTGATGTTTTACGTTTCTTTCCTCTCCTGAACAGAAAAACCTGTTATAAGGCCGTCCAAAAGCATGGACTCTCTCTGTTCCTATCAGGCAGCAGGTGGGGCTAGATCTCCAAGTATACTTACTTTACTTAACTCTCCCTTTGCAGTTTTTCTCTAAAATGATTTACAACTATTTTGATATACAGTATCAGCCTGAAACGAGATGATAATTCTTTAACCAAATGGTTTCAACCGAATGTATCAACTCAAAGTTCATGGGAAGAGCAGTTTAACACATGAATTCATGGCATGCTTTGTTTTAAAAACAATGTTTAATGCTTAATATTATTAATTCTAAAAACATTTCTGAATTTTTGTCTTTGGGTAACGTGTGAAAAGCTGTTTGGGCTGCTGTACACAGGTTAGGTGTCACCTCCAGTTTTCTCTCTTTCACTCCCATTCAGATGAAGCACCAGCAGAAGGAAGCAATGGTATCTCTATCCCAAGTCTAAAATCACGAACACTGGGCTCGGATATCGACTACAACCCAAACAAGAAGGATCCAAGATGGGACTCAGATACTGCTTCGGCAGGATGTGTGAATGAGAAAAGAGAAAGTTCTTCCTCTGCATCTCCACTGCAGAAAACTCTTCCAGAACAGCTGAAGGTTTTCAAAGGTGATGACCGCAGCGGCTGCCAGCCCACTTCTCCCAAAAACCGTCGGATGCTGTATTCTGGTTCAGCCAGTAGTGGATCGTCTAGACCATCTTTTCCAGGCAGCCTGTTTCCGCTGGAGTCGTCGCCACGGCAACAACGGAAGGCCCTCAACATTTCGGAACCCTTCGCTGTGTCTGTACCTTTGCGTGTGTCTGCGGTCATTAACGCTAACAGCACCCCCTGTAGGGCACCAGGGAAAGAGCGGGACAGGGGTCTGGGGGGACTCTTTAAGCCCACTAAGGAGGCTGGACCTCTGGAAGCCCCTGGAGGCGAGAGTATTGGCACTGCTGGATTGAGAGTCCCCAGCAGAAGCAGCAGTGGGAACCTCACGTTCACAGACTGGGAGACGGGACTGACAGGTCACTCCAGCAGCACCGGGGTCAGAGGGCACCTGCTCAGTGACAGCAGCAGAGCCAGTATCTATTGCAACAGCAGCCCTTTCCCTGTGGAACATGAGGATCAGACTGGAGAAAGAGATATTACAGATGCGCGCACGGTGGAGACAACAAAGAGTATGACGATTGGTGTGTGTGTGTGTGTGTGTGTGTGTGTGTGAGAGAGAGAGAAAGAGTATGCATGTTTTTGTATCATATCAGGAATCAACTCTGTATAATGACATGGGTATGACACAGGTATTACAAGGAGAGGGTGACTTATGAGGACATAACCCATGTCCCCATTTTTCAAAACGCTTATAAATCATACCAAATGAGTTTTGTAGAGAAAGTAAAAATGCAGAAAGTTTCCTGTGAGGGTTAGGGTTAGGTGTAGGGTTGGTGTAGGGCCATAGAATATACAGTTTGTACGGTATAAAAACCATTACACCTATGGGATGAACCCACTTTACACAAAAACAAATGTGTGTGTGTGTGTGTGTGTGTGTTGAAATACTTTCTTCTATCCTAGTTTAAAATGCAGAGGCAACTATATGTAAAACATCTGTAGGTTGTTAATACTGTGGTGCTTTCAGCCATTTCTTTGTTTTAAATCAACCAATGCTATGTGGGTTTGTTTGAGCTGGGACTGTCAGATATCTCAGTAATGGCAGATGGGGGAAGTGTTCGGGAATCACTTTATCTGTGCAGATCTGTTTGGAGTTGCTATTCCCCCAGAAATTACACAAATCTGGCACCCTAACTGATAATATGATGTTGATTTCTCTGTATTTTCTCAGGCAAGGATGCAGAAGTGAGAGAGCTGATAGCCAGCGTGGAGAATTGTGAACCTTGGGTGACATCTGAGACTAAAGAAACAGGGAAAGAATTGGACACTACATCAACACAACAAGAAATGGCAAAACTGGACAAACTGGTATGATTCAAATTGCTAAAACACATTGTGCACTTGCATTTTTAGTAGGACTGACATACTACTAGCACAATGGTTCTTCTCAACCATGGGGCTGTGGGGTGACTTAAAATTAAATATATTAAAGTATGTAGACAAAGGAGGGCCTTCGAGTAAAAAAAAAAAAAAGTTAAGAACCACTGTACTAGGATTAAATCCCAAGATGAAATATGGAAGTGATATGTGAAGTCCTTTTTTTGTTCCTTGGTCGTGTTTCACAGGAATTAATCAAAAAGGTGCCATCATCTGGCATGCATCAGAAAGTTTCAGTCACCGAGGCTAAACCAAACATGCCAGATGAACAGGTGAAGCCCTGCTTTACCAAGATGACTGGAAACGAGGACACTTGCAAGCTAAGTGCCCAAGCACAGAGAAGAAGTAGTTTGCCTACAAACACTGTGACGGTAAAGGGACTCTTTATAGACCTTAGCAAAAATGTGACGTTTGATCATTCTGGTGCTACTACCATTAATTCTGTCACGAGGCATTTCCCCGAAAGATTGTTGTCATGTGATGGTGGCTGGAATTACTTGGATATTACAGATGACAGGAGAGGCCACACCAGCCTAGAGTCGCAAACCCTAATAACAACCAATCTAGAACTTTCCCCATTTCTCCACCTAAAGGAAACAGATATTCTCCAAGATGCAGAGCCATGCAGCGAAGAGGAACCAAGAGCAGAGTCTGCTAGGAAAGACAACACTCCCAAAAGTGACTTGCCAGGTAATCAACGAAAATCAGAAGTTCACACATCTCTTCACTCGGACACAAAAGAGCCATTGATAACAAAGGATATTTGTAAAGATGAGGAGGTTAGTGACGAACCAAAGAAACTCGACTTAGCAGAAAGAATCAAGGGAAGTTTGGAAAGACTCTCGACTTGTCTGAATGAACAACATCGCACACTGGAAGATCGTAATCGAGATGATGTAGACACCCGGGGGATTAAATTGGATCAGGTTGAACCATGGGAAGACTTGAGTTCTGCCAAGCAGTGGGTAACCAGCCCTCTGCACTCGCCAAAACCTACGCCATGTCAAGCACCTCACAGCCGAGTTCTTGAAAAACCAAAAGTGGATGACTTGCCCAACAGCAAGAAGGCTGAAGCGGAAGAACCAGCTGTGCTTGATGGCATTACAGAGGCTGCTGTGATAGCTGTCTGTGAACTTGGGAACAAAAATGCAGGCACAGATGTAGCTTGTTTTTCACAGATAACAGAGCATTGTGAGAGCAATGACCTCAAGTGGATGGGAGACAAAGACGACAGCAAACTTGAGATTCCACAGGTTAAGATATCGAAGGCATTCACAAATCCAGATGAGACGACTGGACTGCAAAACATCGGCAAAGCAAAACAGAAACGCTCTTCTCCATCTCAGAGATATCTTCGACAAACTTCCCATGAGTCTGGCGTCGTGGAGAGGACTCGTCAAGACATTAAACCCAAACTCAGGCCATGCTCCCTAAACCTGGATTTAGGACACCAAGGTGTCAGAGACCGTGTAAAACATTCGTTTGCATGGGAATGTGAAGCCAAGCATGAAAGCTCGTCTCTAGAGTTGGAGCTGTTCCTGAGTGGCTCCAAGGCACCTGTGCGACGCAACTCAGTGCCAGTCAGCGTGTCATCAGTTCGCACGGCGTTCATGATCAAAACGTGCAAAGCTAAAGCTATTCCTGTTATTCCGCCAAAAATTCAGTACAGCCACATACCTCACACTCTACCTGAGGGGAGCACCGATCAGGTCAATCAAACTGCGCCTGAAAAGAAACCTGCTAAGAGCAAGTTGGGAAAAGCAGGTTCTGCGCCCCCCGTCCAGAGAGTCAAGGACCACAGGGAGGACCTGCCACGCAGTGAACCACCTTCAGCGCTCCAGCGACAGATTCCCACGAACGAGAATTGCAAACCCACCTCCGTTCCAGATCTTCCAGTGTTGAGAAGGAAGCGGTCTGCAAATGGAGACACCTTCATGGATCGTCCTCAACCTGAGCGCTCATCGCTTCTTCAGAGATCATCCTTCAGAAATCGACCAAGACCTCAGAGTCTCATCCTGTTCAGCCCTCCGTTTCCCATCATGGACTACCCTCCGGTAGGAGACGACGGTAAACTGCTCTTATCTCCGATTAAAGCTGAAGCATCACCATTTGACGTCTATGCAAATGAATTAGCAGAAAACCTCAAAACTGCTGAGGGGGTGACCTTGCGTAATAAAATGACTTTGCCAAAGAGTGGACAAAGACTTGAGACCTCAACCAGTTGCTTTTACCAGCCACAAAGAAGGTCAATGATATTTGACAATAGAAGTAACAGGCAAATCGAGTAAGACTGACCTTTATAGGCCATCATGCAATAACTAGCACACTTCTTCCTTATTAAATGTGACCGAGTGTCAGTATACTTTATAGAAACACACAATGAGGCTTGGAAATCAAGGTGGCTTTAATCCTGATAATACACAATTGTAAGTATTAAGCTTTGTGTAAAATGCTGCTGATACGGATTCAGTTTGATATGATTTTCTTGATGTGGATCTCGAGGTCTTGGTGTGTGTGCTGTTACTTTCTCACGATTGGAATAATGTGTTTACAATCAGAGGCATTTGTAAATTATCTACACATCTGCATGATAAAATTAAGATGCATGCCAGCCAAAAAGAGAATAAAACTATTGAAGCAGTTCCAAAAATGAAGAAATATCTATATATATATATTCCATATTGTATTGTCTTTGCCATACAAATCTGTACTTCCATTTCCACAAAGAGTAAAAATCAATTTGCACAAATGTTTAGAGCAAAAGTCCAGTGCTAGAAGATAGTTTAAAGGTCAAAGTTCTTGAATAATTCAAACATTGTTTCGAGCTGTATGTTCTTCTTTAACTGAAACAGTTTTTAATATTCTCAAGAAATGTATGAAAAAATGCTTATGCTGAGGTCTCAAGCATAACAATATATAAAAAACTGTCCATGTATTATATAAACCGTAAATCAGAGAAGTTTTGACAATGTATTGTGAAGCGTGGACAAGGATGAAGGATCAAGATCATGAAGATGTCACTTATTGCCATCAAAGAACACTATCTTTGAAAGACGCTTTTTTTATATTCAATCAAATTGGATTTATTGTATGTATTCTATTCTATTCTTAACAACATAATAAAAGTATTTCACGTGTAATGTGTACACTGTGACATAAGCATTTTGACTGACAAATTAAGTTATTTCAGTGTAGAATTGTTTACAATTATATAGAACGCTATATTTCTATTTGCATAATTTTTTTTTGATTCAGGTAATATATGAATAAAGTAGTTCCTACATTCATATACTGTACATACATACATACATAAATATTATATATATATATATATATATATATATATATATATGGGGTATGTTCTGCCACTTACAGTTGTCTTGTAGTCAGATAAAAATAGAAGCAATCATTTATAATACAGGGCCACATAAATTTGACGCTACAGAACAATATTCACATTATCATAAACCAGCCACGAAAAGCATAAAATCTGAATGTAGTGAAACAATTTTCAACATTTTAATAGTACTCGATGTAGATATATTATTTCCACGTGGTTGGAGACTATGCTCAACAGTTACTATATATATAAAACATTTTAAAATTCATGTCTTTTTTACATGGTTTAAAACATGCATTCGCCAGCATGCAAGATTATATTTTTAGACCTTATAATTATCTGCAATGTTTTACTTGGCCTAACAAATTCTGTTCCCATCTCTCTATCACAGGCAGCTGTCTCTGTTCATGTGATGGTCATAAACTCGGCTTTCCCACGAACACATCTTTAATCTACTCTCCTTTACTCATTATTACAGACGAATGGGAGTTAAAAATACACAGTCACTGCAAACAGACAATGCAACTATTTTGAACTCATTTTTATTTACAAACTGCTTGGGATAGACCGCTCTTGAACACACCAGATGTTTATTCATTTATTTTGGAGAATACTAGCATAATGTATAAGCTAGAAGTAGCTTTATCTCATAAAAACAGAGTTAATTCATAAAACCATAACAATCTAAGAATTATAAGGACAAATCCATGCTTTCTGTGTCTCCGAAATCCAAAGGAAAACCTGTCACTAATTCCTCTTATGTTAAATACTTTTTTTCTTTACATTTAAAGCCTGTGTGTTTTCATTGAGATATTTATGTCACAAACTACATTATTAGGATTCCAGCGATGATCATGAATGCAAATAATCTCTTACAAAAATTGTGGTAAAATATGATACATTTGGAGATGTTGAAAATAAATAAAAATCTGAAGACAGTTGCTTGGAAACAATTGAATGACCTGCAGCAACCAATACACCTTTAAAGAAATATAGAAATAAAAGAATAAACTTGGATTCTATTTGTTGCAAAGCCCTTTAGAATTTGTTATGATTTCACAAAAGTGTTGCTTGGCTTTTGATCTTCATTTGTACCTGCAAAAGTTTGTGTAAAGTCAGTTGTGATTAGAAAAGGTTTCCAACTATCCAAAATAATAATAATAATAATAATCATGATTTTAGGGCCAAGTTAAATGACAGTGACTACCGTATGCAATACATTTAACAAGATCAGCTCGAATCCTTCCTAAATGTACCTTCATCAAGAAATACTCCAGAAAAACTTCTCAATTCAGTCATGATTTTTAATTTAGTTGATGTTTGCCTGAAACAAATCCATATATAAAATATATAAATCTAAATAACACATTTAATAGATCAGATTAAAAATACCTGTTCTGACATGAACTGAATCATCTGGTCTATCAAAAACCAGTTTCCCCGAGATGTCCTGAAACAGCACACATGAGAACAATCTCGTCCTGGATGTCTCGAGCAACAAAATATTTCTGATCTTCTGTTAAAGTGACCCTGGTAGTTAGTCAGAGCTCGATTGTGTTTGCTTGTTTTCGTGACAGGCCTACTCATAAAACAATATGCAGCTCTTTATTAAATAAAGCAGAACAATGCAACATTAACACGCTAAGCTTACTCTTTATGGGGGAACTTCTGTTAGAGCTCTGAACTGTCCTTCGCCATTTTGTGCAAAGCAATTCATCACTGTCTACCATTTTCTTCGTGAGAATAAATCTCAGTAGCTGCAGCTTTGTTCTTTCTCACCTGAAAGACCCGAGGAGTATCGTGATCTCCAGATACAGTGGGTCCGGGCGCGCGCGCAAGGGTCCGTGCACGCTCTCCGCGCTCCCGGTGATGAGCAGTTTTTCTGATAGACCAGAATCTGCCATCTCACAAAGTTTTTTGTTGCTGTAGGCTACAATGCAAAAAGTAAGTTTCGAAGTGTACTTCTGCAGAGCGTTATTTCTCCGAGGTTTAGCGTTCGCGCTTTCAGAAAGTCGCCATGCCTCTGTTCACAATAAAGACCAAACTCAGTCTTTATGCAGAAATGGGACTCGATCGCATCGAGAGCAGGACTGTCTGAAATGAACTCCTAGCAACTGTTCACAAAGGGCTCTGATGATGTCATTCACAGGGCTTTTGATGAGGGTCTCGACAGGGGTTGATGAAAATGGAGAAAAGCGCGTTCTGGGGTCCATGCCAATTTTACGATCTGTTTTCAAGGGGGGGGGGGGGGGGGGGCACCTCAGAAGACCTCTGGCTAACGTTTACAATGCGCGCGACAAAGGGAAGGAGGGGCCAAAGCGCCGTTTCTAGGTTGCAAGTCGTCCTCAGCTGACACCGGCCTACAATGGGTGCATTTTATGTAGGGCAGCCGGTGTGCGTGTCCCCCGGTGAACCTCTCGGTAAAACCCTGCTGTTCATCTCTGTGACCGACAGAGGGGGCCCAGTGTCAAGGAAAGCGTGCATCCCAAACCGGAAACCTCGCACTAAGAGGAACGGAATTATGGAGGAGAGGGATTGTTACATGTGACGAAATATTTACATGAGCCAAGGTCGAGCAGCCTTCAGCAAAATAATATTCTACAAACGGCTTGTTGTTTGCAAATATGTCTCGGTGGACTTTTGACATCACGAGATCTTATTGGGACGCATTAAAATTATAATTATATCGCCGCCAATATTCAAACACAATATTCTGGATGTTAATTAGCTACTGTAGACTACACTGCTGTCATAACACTCAGATCAATCTCTCGGATAGTAGTCTATATATAAATGCTATATATATATATATATATGTGTGTGTGTGTGTGTGTGTGTGTGTGTGTGTGTGTGTGTGTGTGTATGTGTGTGTTATACACCCACACACTTTAACAAGAACAGCGCTTGAAAAAAAAAATCACTTAGCCTCGAAGGGGAGGTTGATTATTCCTCGTCTAGACTACAGACGCACACACACACACACACACACACACACACCTGTCATTGTCTAGACTGGGGGGAGTCGGGGAGGGGTGCTCGGTGTGGCTGGCGACTCGTGAGCCACTATTGCATTATTCTGTGTCAGTCACGACGACTCCGCGAACGTATTGGTGAGCAAAAAATCCGGTGTCAGTTTTCGCGATCTGATTGGCCAGCAGTCCCGTCAGCAACTCTCCTTACGTTTCCTTGAGGTCAGCTAGGGACGTTACAAAATAAATAAATGAGAAAATAGAAATGCGTAGAAAGTAAAAGGCAGGGTGAACAATCTAGCTTGTTGGTCTTCCGACTGACGGACACCGTCATCATCCAATGTGCGAGCAGATCTAATTGGGAGAAATTTATTGACAGCCCCCCTAACCAATCTAATGTAGGCCATCTATAAATGATCAACATGCGGGATTCTCGGATGACTGGCTGGCCTTTGATCGAGAATGGGACACGGATTTGAGAGAGTTTAACGCGCGCCTGTAACACCGAGAATGACATTAGTGGCGCGCGCATCTGTGCGTGCTCGAGCCGCTACCAGCGCACCGACATACTCCGCGGAAAACGGTGCTCCGAGAATTGAGAAACTGAGGATGCACAGAGCCCATGCTGGTTCAAACACAACGATCGCGAGCAGCCAAAATAGTTTCACTTTCAGAGCCACAATGGAGCCAGTTTCGGCGTCCCTCGCCGCGCGGAAGGGAGGGCGTGCGGCTCACCGATTGGGGTAAAGTCATGTTGAACGATTTATATCACAACCTACGTGCATCAAGAAAGTCCATTCTGTTCCAATCGCCAGCAGACAGGCGTGGCTGCCCAAAATCTTCGACGAATAGTGAAAAAATGGGAGGGCACGAGCGAGCTGCGTGATGTCCTCTCCGAAGGTAGGCTGCAGCGTGTGTTTATTGATGAGATGAAAGAAGATGGAAGTGAGAAATGAAACAAAGTAAGGGACAATATTAATAAAGTCAGTCCTTGCCTGGGGAAAGCCGGGAAGCTGTGAATCCTGTAGCCACTGGACGAGAAAGAGCAGCAGGTAAGACACAGAGGCAAGGGGAGGGCGCTTAGACTATTTATGTTAGGCTATTTATAAGAGTAATAGCAGTCACTCCCGTGATATGAGCTGAAGAAAAAAACACAATAAACATGAAGCCTATACGAATAGCTCAAACGCAAGACTTTAGTCTTTGTCCATCAATAGGCTATAGATCATTCGGCTTTGAAGAAGATAGGAAAAACTTGTGAAATGACATTTAGCTGGTGAGGAATTGGAAAACTCCGCGTTCCAGAGTTCTCTCAGAACAGCCCATGTTTGTCTGAAATTAAACCAGAGAGACTCGTGCTCGCCTGAAGTGACGTCTCAGGTAAAATGACCGTGTAATGCCCTGCTCGAGCACTCGTTTTCTAAGAAGTAGCTGAACAGTTGTCAGGCTGCGAGGACTTTGTCGGTAGTTTTTACAAGTTGAGTTATTTCACGGGGTATTTTAATAATTGTCGAAGTGCTGAACGCAGCACTGAACCGTGACAATACGAGCCAGCAGAGCCGCTAGGGACTTCCCTTCCCTTCGAAATATCCGATACAATAACAGCGCTCTAACCGTGTCTTAAAGTGTCACGGATCAGCGATTAAAGCCGTCGGCGCTACAGGAACAAATGCTCGGAGGATTCGAACAGTTTCAGACGCGTTTCGGGAATCCTAGTGTTTTCCGGGCCATTGCTAATATTTGGTTGACCCCGGTAGATGCGCGCGCTGGCCTCTGGTCTCGGGACGAGCCGAAATGTTTCGCGTGTCGTTGTTTTGCGCCGATGTTCTCGGACGAATTCTGAGCGAAACGGCGGAGTTTTGTAGTAGCTGGTGTGTCTGGCGTGTCTCCGTTATTCTTCATCATTAAACGGGCACACGCAGCCTAACGAAGTGACCGGGATTTTAGCCCTCGCTCCAAGTGCGCGGACAAGCCGAAATGCAGTTTTAGTTGCAAAAGATAAATGGCCATCTGTTCCGTATTCCAATGCCTGTACTTATGAATGACCTCTTTTTGACTCCGTGTTGTGAAGTGCCAGCTTGTTGCCTGTAACGCACGCGTTTGTAGGCTAAGCAAACAATAAAACAATCAGTCTCGGCCATTTTAACACACACACACACACACACACACCAAAAAACTTAATATGGCAAAACACTGAGGAGCTCGTGTTCAGTTTTCGGAGGTAACTAACGGGCCTCCAGGCAGCGCCGATCGCATTGTTATCTGTAGCACGAGACGGCGCGCGTGAGAGCCATGCATCGACCCGTAGTGGAAAAAAACACCCCACACGCAGCTTTTTTCATGAATTTATCATATGCACTCTGTTTCCCGACGCTGTATTATAAAATGTCTGTCTTATATAATCTGTTTATTTTTAGCAAACTGCAGGGAAAGGTTGGCATTTATGTGGGGAGATTCTATTCGATGTTGGCTACATTGATTATTACAATGTTTTATCTGATAGAATGAGTCCTTGTTATTTTACGATATAAACGGAATGCAGTTATCTCGTTTTATTTAGTGCATGCTTGTTAGGGGTTTTTTGGGGGAGGGGGGTTGCTGACCGCTCTCAGGCGCTTCGGCCTTGGAAGTTTGACTTATTGATAAAATAAAAAAATACACAAATGATCCGTAGTCAAATATTACTTCATTAAACCTTAAGGATTTTTTTGTTGGCGTATATGGGATTCAAGCACATTAAGCTGATTTTAGGATCATTTGACCTCTATATATTTGTTGTGAGCCGGTCTCCTAAAGCTGTGGAGGTCTGAATAAATGAATAAACCCCTCTGCTCTTTAGCCTATAGACTGCTTCAGTCCCCGTTAAATGTCGACAGTTTCACGATGAAAACTTTGCATCTCGGTGTGTTTCAGACACTCTGTACGTGGCTATAGGATATACATGCATTAGTCATCAAATCATCGTCAAATATCATAGCATTTTCCTGTCATTTTTTTACTTAAATATTATTATAAATATATAGCCTAGGCTAAGGCAGAAACGATATTTTCAGTGTTTTTATTTTTTTTTTCACTGCACTTTTTTTAAAATTATTATAGTTTTTATTTTTTAGCTGATTACCGGCCTATTTTTCGTAGAACTGTTTTATAAAATTCTTCGTGGGTCTGCAGGTTGGTTAACGTCGAGTAAATGAACTCTTTCCATATTTATGGCAAACACTTTTCATTTTAGTCAGCGCATTTAATTAAAATAGAAGATATATGTGAGTTTGTGAATCAGTTTTCCCCACACGACTGTAACATTTGAACACGTTCTTCTTTATTCTTGTAATGTGCACCTGTTTAACTCTGTTTTCGTCTCGTATTGTGTGTGTATCAGTGAAACAGGTGTGTAGTTGAATGGCTGACTTGGACAGTGGGTAGAATAATACAGTAGGTGTTTGTCCGTCAGCTTTACCGACTTGAAAGTGGCTTTGCATGCGAACAAGTGCTTGTGATTTATGGCTTACGTTTCTTTACGATTGTAAAGGCTACACCAAAACCGAAAATAAACTTTTTTTTTTTTTTTTTTTAATTTTCCTTGACTGTGTTGCAAATACAAACACCCGTTCTGTTCTATGTCTGCAGTTGGGCTTCACGTGTCAATCAGGCCAGCTTTAGCCATGTCAGTTGAGTGATTCTTGGAAATATGTGACACTTTTGTCTAAATGTTTAAGAGGTTTTGTAGGCTACCTGGGCGTACCTGTGAGAGCTGGTCATTCTTGAGTGAATTTATGCTTCTATTGTAAGTATTGAGGTATTATTAGTACATTTATTAGTAGCCTAAATGATATCATATAAACAGAAGGCTAACTAAGAGAACTCTAGAACAAAAATGTATTGTTTCTGTGGGAGCTTTTCCCAACATTAATATTAATATGCAAGCCTGTATTTTTATGTGACTTTGTTTTTGCACTAAAGAGCAATGTGTCTATTGATGTGGTTATTGATCTGATTGTTGTTTCTATAATGATCAGCTCATTGAGTAATTATTGTAGCAGTTAAAAGGTTGTGATCATAATATATTTGACTTCAAACACTTTTTCTTTTTCTTTTTTACATTCTTGGCCTATAAATATGTTTGTGGACATTTAATGGTACAGCAAAGTGGTTTTTAATTTCTGTGCATGATTATTTATTTATTTATTTTGCTTGAGATAGATGCGGTATATTAATTCATATAGACTGTGGGATAGTGGCAGCTTCTATAATTTTAGTTTATATTCCTATTTATAATGTTTATAAAAAATGTTAAAGATGTTCTTTTGTCTATTTTTGGTGAGTTGGAAATGATAGATGTTACCAAAGGACAACAAATCAGTCCTAATCTTAGGAATATTGGGCTTGGTAGATCAAAAGGAGGCATTGTGTGCTGTTTATTTCGGAAGGATCAAACCCTCACAGTGCTTCAAACGTAATGCTCACATGCCACTGCCAGAGACTTTGAAAGAGTTTGCAATTGATTATTGGACAGAATGAAAAATGCTAAATTACAATGAAACAATTACAGGTTTAGAGAATCACAATGATTTTGTTAGATGATCTGCCTCAGGCCGTTCTAATTATTCTTAAATCGGCGCTTGATAGCATTGTTTATGCTGTTTGCTGTACTGTCAAGGCAGAGCTAACTAAGTCAGCTTACAGTGGCCTTCACTAATGTAATTAATTGTCAAGGTCAGAGTCAGTAAATTCCTCTTTAAGGAATCTTATGGTCAGACATTGGCATTTATTTCAGTGC